>NW_027020761.1:0-2500 GCF_036884655.1 Musa acuminata AAA Group
TATCCCGACCATTTCCCGTGCATCATCCTAGTAGAGTACTTGTGTCTATGTTAATTAAAGGGACTAAAAAGTAGTAAAAAATTTGACAAGTAAGTGTAAGGATAATGATATGGACTGTGAATGATTCAATAATAGAGATTCTTTGCCCATATATGTTCATTTGTACAGGTTCTATCCAAATTGGGATAAGATCCAAGGATTTTAGTTCGGATCCGTTTGTGAAAGAGTAGAGTGAATGAGAAAGATAGTGAATTTTGTTTGAACTGAACCACTGATGAAAAAAAAGAAGAGGATAAATACTTAGGAAGTAAAATAGGCTTTTTATTGGGGATAGAGGGACTTGAACCCTCACGATTTAAAAAGTCGACGGATTTTCCTCTTACTATAAATTTCATTGTTGTCGGTATTGACATGTAGAATGGGACTCTCTCTTTATTCTCGTCCGATTAATCAGTTTTTCAAAAGATCTATCAAACTCTGGAATGAATGATTTCATAATTGAATATTCGATTCTTCCTTCAACTTCCATTGAAATGGATTCATAATAACTCTGAATTTTTCATATTATAATTATATATAATTATAATATAATAGATTCGGGTCATGATTAATCGTTTGATATGGCAGTATGTATACATACGTATTAGGTATATAGGACCATCTTTTCTGTAATTTTTATAGACGGATTCCTGCTACCAACAAAACGTAGTCAACTCCATTCGTTAGAACAGCTTCCATTGAGTCTCTGCACCTATCCTTTTAAATTCTAGTTTTATAAACCTTTGTTTTCTCAAAATAAGGATTTGGCTCAGGATTGCCCATTTTTAATTCCAGGGTTTCTCTGAATTTGGAAGTTACCACTTAGCAGGTTTCCATACTAAGGCTCAATCCAATCAAGTCCGTAGCGTCTACCGATTTCGCCATATCCCCTTTGATACCAAGACCTAGTTGGAATTCCAACTATCCTTTTCATTTATTTTGTTTGTTTGGACCCGTTGAATTCGTTAGATAATGATTTCTATATTGAAAAAGTGTATGCTGCTGTTTGATTTTTTTGGCTATCCCCCATCAGTTCATTTATATTGAATGAACCTTGTTTCAATCAGAAATGATTCTATCATTGATGTATCCGCAATTCAATATGGATAGATATATCCAACATATATATGTTTCTCCCTCCCTTTCATTTTTACAGTGCGATTTGGAATAGTGGAACGGTCGATATTCATTCTTCTTTTTTTTTGTCCTATCTCCTCCTTTTCCGAATCAAACCAGAGGAATGTCTCATTTTCATTTAGATTGTATCTTTATCCTTATCTTTTTTTTTATCTTAGGACCGATTCGCTATAGCTATAATTAACATAATATAAATATATAAAATATAAATATATAAATAAATACATTATGTTGTATATTATAGTTAGATATAGTTAGAATAGTCAGAAGAATAGTCAGAATTATTATTATAGTTAGTTATAGTATATAGTTTAGAAGTATACTATATAACTATATAGAACTATACTATACTATATAGTTATATAGTATATAGTATAGTTATATAGTTATAGTTCATAGTTAATATTAAACGAATAGCTAATAGATAAGATCAGCTAATAGCTAAAATCCGGTAGTTTCCTCAATTTCTATATACTATTTCTGTTATGTTATGTGAGCCCGCTTAGCTCAGAGGTTAGAGCATCGCATTTGTAATGCGATGGTCATCGGTTCGACTCCGATAGCCGGCTTTTTCTCTATCGATTTTTCCGTGATTGATAATCTCTCTCCTCCTTTTCCCATATGTTATGTCGTGGTAACTTGCAACCATGACCAAAAAATGTATTGGAACAATTAGATCTCTCTCTACCGAACAAATCATAAAACGGAGCTGCAACTTCCTATATATACAAAAAATCCGGATATTGATACAATTTATTTTATTCTACTTTGTAGTATTTCGGTAAATTTAGCTTTGCTTTGTTTATCCCTTAGTTCAGTCTTAATTTATAGTTCAGTTTTCATTTTTTTATTCTGAAAAAATGAAATTTCAATAAAATCCATAAAATTAAAAAGGAGTCTTTATGTCTCGTTACCGAGGACCTCGTTTCAAAAAAATACGCCGTCTGGGGGCTTTACCAGGACTAACTAGTAAAAGACCTAGATCCGGAAGTGATCTTAAAAACCAATTGCGTTCTGGGAAAAGATCGCAGTATCGTATTCGTCTAGAAGAAAAACAGAAATTGCGTTTTCATTATGGTCTGACAGAGCGACAATTACTTAGATATGTGCATATCGCTGGAAAAGCTAAAGGGTCAACAGGTCAGGTTTTACTACAATTACTTGAGATGCGTTTGGATAACATCCTTTTCCGATTGGGTATGGCTTCGACCATTCCTGGAGCCAGGCAATTAGTTAACCATAGACATATTTTAGTTAATGGTCGTATAGTGGATATACCAAGTTATCGTTGTAAACCCAGAGATATTATTACTACGAAGGATAA
>NW_027020761.1:7500-10000 GCF_036884655.1 Musa acuminata AAA Group
ACGATCCAACTACTCGATACAACGATCTATTAGATCGTGTCCTTAGACACCGCGATGCAATCATATCACATCTTAACTGGGCATGTATATTTCTGGGTTTTCACAGTTTTGGCTTGTATATTCATAATGATACCATGAGCGCTTTAGGGCGTCCACAAGATATGTTTTCAGATACCGCTATACAATTACAACCCATCTTTGCTCAATGGGTACAAAACACCCATGCTTTAGCACCCGGCATAACAGCTCCTGGTGCAACAGCAAGTACCAGCTTAACTTGGGGAGGTGGTGAGTTGGTAGCAGTAGGCGGCAAAGTAGCTTTGTTACCTATTCCATTAGGAACCGCAGACTTCTTAGTCCATCATATTCATGCATTTACGATCCACGTGACTGTATTGATACTACTGAAAGGTGTTCTATTTGCTCGCAGTTCCCGTTTGATACCTGATAAAGCAAATCTTGGTTTTCGTTTTCCTTGTGATGGACCTGGAAGAGGGGGGACATGTCAAGTATCTGCCTGGGATCATGTCTTCTTAGGTCTATTCTGGATGTACAATGCGATTTCCGTAGTTATTTTCCATTTCAGTTGGAAAATGCAGTCGGATGTTTGGGGTACTATAAGTGATCAAGGGGTAGTAACTCATATTACAGGAGGAAACTTTGCGCAGAGTTCCATTACTATTAATGGGTGGCTTCGAGATTTCTTATGGGCACAGGCATCTCAGGTAATTCAGTCTTATGGTTCTTCATTATCTGCATATGGTCTCTTTTTCTTAGGTGCTCATTTTGTCTGGGCTTTCAGTTTAATGTTTCTATTCAGTGGCCGTGGTTATTGGCAAGAACTCATTGAATCCATCGTTTGGGCTCATAACAAATTAAAAGTTGCTCCTGCTACTCAGCCTAGAGCCTTGAGCATTGTACAAGGACGTGCTGTAGGAGTAACCCATTACCTTCTGGGTGGAATTGCCACAACATGGGCATTCTTCTTAGCAAGAATTATTGCAGTAGGATAATGGCTAGGAGGATTTGAAAGGCATTATGGCATTAAGATTTCCGAGGTTTAGCCAAGGCTTAGCTCAGGACCCCACTACTCGTCGTATTTGGTTTGGTATTGCTACCGCACATGACTTCGAGAGTCATGATGATATTACTGAGGAACGTCTTTATCAGAACATTTTTGCTTCTCACTTTGGGCAATTAGCAATAATCTTTCTGTGGACGTCCGGAAATCTCTTTCATGTAGCTTGGCAAGGAAATTTTGAGTCATGGATACAAGACCCTTTACATGTAAGACCTATTGCTCATGCAATTTGGGATCCTCATTTTGGTCAACCAGCTGTAGAAGCCTTTACTCGAGGAGGTGCTACCGGTCCAGTGAATATCGCTTATTCCGGCGTTTATCAGTGGTGGTATACAATCGGATTACGCACTAATGAAGATCTTTATACTGGAGCTCTTTTTCTATTATTTCTTTCTGCTATATCCTTAATAGCGGGTTGGTTACACTTACAACCAAAATGGAAACCAAGCGTTTCGTGGTTCAAAAATGCCGAATCTCGTCTAAATCATCATTTGTCAGGACTTTTCGGAGTGAGTTCTTTGGCTTGGACAGGACATTTAGTTCATGTCGCTATTCCAGGATCCAGGGGACAGTACGTCAGATGGAATAATTTTTTAGATGTATTACCCTATCCTCAAGGGTTGGGACCACTTTTTACGGGTCAGTGGAATCTTTATGCCCAAAACCCTGATTCGAGTAGCCATTTATTTGGTACTTCCCAAGGAACAGGAACTGCCATTCTAACCCTTCTCGGTGGATTTCATCCACAAACGCAAAGTTTATGGCTGACCGATATTGCTCATCATCATTTAGCTATTGCATTTATTTTCCTGATCGCTGGTCATATGTATAGAACTAACTTCGGGATTGGGCACAGTATCAAAGATCTTTTAGAAACACATATTCCTCCAGGGGGTCGATTAGGGCGTGGGCATAAGGGTCTTTATGACACAATCAATAATTCGCTTCATTTTCAATTAGGTCTTGCTCTAGCCTCTTTAGGGGTTATTACTTCCTTAGTAGCTCAACACATGTACTCTTTACCTGCTTATGCATTCATAGCACAAGACTTTACTACTCAAGCTGCGTTATATACTCATCACCAATACATCGCAGGGTTTATCATGACAGGAGCCTTTGCTCATGGAGCTATATTCTTCATTAGAGATTACAATCCAGAACAGAATGAGGATAATGTATTGGCAAGAATGTTAGACCACAAAGAAGCTATCATATCTCATTTAAGTTGGGCCAGCCTGTTTCTTGGGTTCCATACCTTGGGCCTTTATGTTCATAACGATGTTATGCTCGCTTTTGGTACTCCGGAAAAACAAATCTTGATTGAACCTATATTTGCCCAATGGATACAATCCGCTCATGGTAAGACTTCATATGGGTTCGATGTACTCTTATCTTCAACGAATGGCCCAGCATTCAATG
>NW_027020761.1:15000-22500 GCF_036884655.1 Musa acuminata AAA Group
ACAAGGAAAGAGCAATAGGCCGGACCAACCTACAAAAACGAAACGGTCCCTCCGTAACCAATCATCCATAATATCAAATAGATCATTTTCTTCTTTGGTAAATTTACCAAGGGTTATAGTCATAGCGATCCTCCTATTTAACTACTTCAACCATTTCCGAACACCTCATATCATTTCCAAGGCATACGATAGTTCGATTATCTGTGGACGATTTCTCGTTCCATGCCCCTTACAATGGGTTTCGAAGATACAAATTCTTCTTTTCTATTGGGCCACAAACCAATCTAAGTAAATAAATCCACGAGCTCGATTCGATTAGTCTTTATACCTTATCTTATACTTATCTTATAACTTATACTATATAAAATAAATTAAGTATTTGAACCCGGAATTGTCCTATGACTCATATTACAGTTACAGAGTATATCTTTTAACGGGTCAAACAAACAAAAAAAAGAAAATTCACTGTTTTTTCCTGCCCCTAAACTAGATTAAATATTTAAATAATGGTAGACTGGAAATGAAAGTAAAGTCCCTTTCTCGCATTCGTTCTCTATTGCATTGGCGGAAGAACAAAACAATATCTGATTCTGAAATCAAGGAAAGATATTGAAAAATATATTTTCGAAATAAACTTTTATATGTAGCGGAAAAGAATATCGATTTATTCCCATGGAGCATTCAGTAAGAAGAAGATTCATTAAATCGGAAATATCGACAAATTCCTGACTTGCGTGGTCTAAGGAAATAAAAAAATCCGCTTGTACAATTTCATCTATATCGAATTTTAATATCAGAATAGCCGATATAGTCGTCATTCAATGGGTTAGGTCCACTTACTTTTTCTTGATTTAGAATTTGATGCTGGGTTTGATAAAAACAATGGAGAAGTAAGAATACTTTGGTTTGGCGATTCATAATAGCGATTGGACATCTAGAATATTCCTGTCCAAAAACAAAAATTTGAATAATTAGACATGAAGAGGACTACTTTGTCAGTACAGAGTAGACTAGTTCTAATAACTACAATTATTCATTATTATTTATACTAATAATAATGAATAATGTTTCACTTTTTAACTATAACTCGTAATAATCAGAAGTCATTATAATGGTGGTTACCCTTTTCTTTTTAGAAATAAAAAGAAATCTCTATTCTCCACCGAAAAACAAAGACTCAAACTTTAGTTTAGTGGAAAAAGCCCCTTATCGGATTTGAACCGATGACTTACGCCTTACCATGGCGTTACTCTACCACTGAGTTAAAAGGGCTTGTTTTATTCGATTCATGAATTATAGCCTTTTTCCATTATGAGTCTACTGCATAATATATGTACATGATATATACATATATGCACATAATATATACATAGTTCATTTAGGAGCAATCAATTTGATTTACCCCCCAAAAGTAAAAAGTGGGCAAATTTTTTATTTTTTTTTTTGATAAAAATAATGCAGTGAATTGTTTCAAGACCGACCCCGCTTGTTTACCTTTACTGACTCATCAAAACAAGATTCACTTGATTGATACATGTACCAATCTGACATCGACATAGATTCGATAGATTTTCTTGAATCATGTGATGAGGGTATTCGTACCCTGAACCGAATTCTTATAAAAAAATAAAAAAGAAAAAAGGAAAATTTCTATCGTTTTTTAATTTTCTGACTTAATGTGAGATAGTGATAGGCATATTTTATCTGAACAATGAACGAAGCAATGAGTTAAGTTAAAATTAATGAGTTAAAATTGAAGAAAAGAAATTAAGTGGGGTTCTACCCCCTTTTCTGTTCTGTCGGACCAATCACTGCCTGAACTGACGGAGTCCTGTACCTCCTTTCGCTATATAAAATAGTATGGGATGGTTCATTCATGAACCATCAAATCCAAAACAAAATTCTATGGAATCATAACATAAAAGTAGAAAAGAGTGTTCAGATCTAGTCATATCATTAGATTATATTGACAATTCCAAAAAACTACTCATACTATCATCATAGTATGATGACAGTTGGGCGGATATGCCCCTATCGTCTAGTGGTTCAGGACATCTCTCTTTCAAGGAGGCAGCGGGGATTCGACTTCCCCTGGGGGTACTACGAAAGGAAGTTGATCATGGATTATCAATAAGCCTAGAAGGAATTCTTCCTGGGTCGATGCCCGAGCGGTTAATGGGGACGGACTGTAAATTCGTTGGCGATATGTCTACGCTGGTTCAAATCCAGCTCGGCCCAAAAATTCGCCGCTCCATGAATATGATATAACCAATGATATAACCAATTTGTCCCCCAGAAACAAAAATACCTGATCCGTAAAAGAGAAAGAGTCCATTTTTGTTTCTCTATCCATGTTTTTCTCATTCGTTCTGATCTTTTCTTTCTAACGATCTAGATTCATAATACTTAATCAAAGCAAAGATTATGAAAGGAAAAATCGTTTTTTCTCAATGAAAGGTTGATTATCTATTTTTGGCAATAAAATAAAATAAACACAGGTTACTAGTAATCCGTGTCACTTTCACTATAGTCCATATCTATGTGTTCTATGTGTATATGATATCAGTTAGTATATCATTCGTGTCTCTGTTACAACGCGACGAAGAAAATGTTTTTCTGAAACCATTAAGAATATGTATACCATACACCTCGCTGGGATTGTAGTTCAATTGGTCAGAGCACCGCCCTGTCAAGGCGGAAGCTGCGGGTTCGAGCCCCGTCAGTCCCGAACTAGGATCCGACCGATGAATGGAGAAATGAATTTATCTATTTTCCGTGAAAAAGGAGACAGGGGGCAAGATCTAATCCCCAGTGGAGATCCTTATTTCTTTTGTTTTTCATTTCGCATTTATCATCAGACAAATACAGGAATTTCCATTTCTTCCACTAGTGCCGAGTGATAAGGGAGAGACATAACATATATAGATTCGTACAATCGGTGGTATTCCTATATTTAGTATTTTAAGAGATACTCGTCTGACTTTCTTTTTCGATTTTCTTGATAAATGAAATAGAATAGAGTGCTCCTATTTTTACCGAGAGTACATACGCAAATTGTATTCGTTTATTGTACAATACATAATGAACTTAACATAATTACCTCGACAGAGTACTTGTCAGGTTAAACGACAACCCTTTTTAGCTTCGACTTTGTTTGTGTATCCTCAATGACTAATTGGAAACAATCTATCTCATTCTCATTTAAATTGCACACTGAATTTTTGATGTATGCCTTCCAGTCCCAATCGAAGAAAGAGATACTAATCAAATAAAAGAAAAGACCAAGCAACGTTCCTTTTTATTAAATTTGTTGGAATTATATTAGATCTTTTATACTTAACCCGTCCTTTTTCCATCTCACTTCTACTCTTTGGATCTGTGTGTGATTCATAGAATACCAGTCATATAATACCTCATAATTGTATGTACATAATTGTATGTATAAGTATAACGAAGGAGGAGTATATAAGGAAGACGGTAGGGTTATTTATAGAAAAGAAAAAGTGGAAAAGGATGAAAATTCAATGGGATTCTTTATTGGATCAGGAATCCCATTTCAGATTTAGTATGGATAAAGGATCTTCCTATGTTATACTATTCAATTCTCGACGATGAATCGATTTGATAGATCAGATATTGTTATTCATAATATTGATCCGATTCAGTATCATCAGGATGCAATTCATCCCATTGAATTTACAGGAATCAAATTTCTCATCTCTATGGGATTAGATCCCGAGTTATTGCGAAGTAAAAAAACAATGAGATTATGGAAGTAAATATTCTCGCATTTATTGCTACTGCACTGTTCATTCTAGTTCCTACTGCCTTTTTACTTATCATCTACGTAAAAACAGTCAGTCAAAATGATTAATTTGACTGAAACTTGATTTATTAGTTCTTATCAATGATTGAATAAATGAAAGAAACGGATTCAAACTCCAAGTCTTAAATGAAATGATCTGTCTGGAATCATAAGTATCTGAGATAATAAGTATCTGAGATAGTAGTATCTGAGCCGAGATAGTATGGTATAGTATTTATTATCCTATTAATGATTTTCATAGAAAGTTGTACTGTATACAGATATAGGCTTTTATATAGAGAAAGCCTATATCTAGGTCAATATACAATATGTATGTACATAGATTAGATGTATATCTAAATAGTACATCAAAATAACAGTCCAATTCTATTATTTTTTTGGCTACATTTACTTGTGTGGATTTCGATCAATTCAAAATAATTGAAGACCAACTCTTCTAATTCCTGGCTTTCTTAGAATTTATATATATATATAGGTATAGGTCCCGAGATCTATCAAAGGAATCAATGGAGCAAGACAAAAAGAGTATGGGCATATTCTACTATAAATTAAATAAAAAAAAAGATAAAAGAAAACGAAACCAAAGAAAAGAATCTTTTTCTTTTTTTAGATTTCCCATCTCAAGAAGTCATTGCTTGATCTATTAACAGATGATCTGCGGAGTTCTATTCCATGATAACTTCTTCAGATTTGAAAAAGAAGTAGATTAATAGAGTAGACCTTCCCAATTTTTTATGCTTAAACATGACATGAGATGAGTCAAAAAAAGCATAAAAAAATCTCTAGGAGTCTAAAAAAAAGGTGAAATGCGCGATATGTGGATCGCTCAACGGAAGAAAGATCTAATCTTATTATGTGTAGAACCTCTTTGGACAACAACTAGTCATTTCCAATAGAAAGTATGTATTGTCGTAATCTAATATAATTAGAATAGCGGAACGGCTTTCTCTTCTCTTAGAACAGTAAAAGTAAAGAAAGAGGGAAACAAATAAAGAAAAAAAGAAAAAACCAATTTCAGATTTTTTCTTTTTGTAATATCCATAATTCTGGTAAGAGCTGGTTTATCAAAATAGAATATTTAGGAAGAATTCGGTTGGAAAAAATTTCCTATCATGCGTAGATTTAGGTTTCGAAATACAACTATAGTAATCATTCATTCTTTGATCGAATGGTTATTATTCATTATTGTATTTTCTTATTCATTACTGTATTTCAGTATAATTTTGAAACAGAGACATTCTTTTTTTAAAGCTTTGCAAAACGATCAATTAAACAATTGATAGAATTCAATTACTCAATCGATTACTCGATTAGTAGTACCCCTAGAGTCCACTCCTTCCCCATACTACGAGTGAGAGGGAAAATGTAAAGACTACCATTAAAGCAGCCCAAGCGAGACTTACTATATCCATATAAATTATGTCTCCTATCTCTATGAAGGAATTATTCCATTATTGATCAATAATCATAGTGGAATCAATGGCGCAGAGTCAAAATGGAATTCTGACTTAACTTAAGGCTATTGATGAACCAATCCAATGAATCTACTCGTAACAAGATTATAAGATTTCTGGTAGAATCGGGAAGCATTAAGCATAAATACAATACACACACCTTTTCTCGGAAAATGAAATAACAAAGGAATACTCCTATCCCAATGGAACATGTAGGAGTACTAAGACCTATTGTTTGTTACCCTTTTTCATAAGCAAAAGACATCAAAATATACCATCAAGATAGATAACTATCTATCAGATACCTCTATTTCCTATTTGATCTAAGCCTTACTGTTTTTTTTGTGAAAGAATGGGGAGACACCATCACCAGTATTACATACATTCTTTCTTTTTTTCGTAATCCCCCTATCTTACACGGGCAAAGAAATTCCTACACGGGCAAAGAAATTTTTTTGTTTCTTCAACTTTTACTTTTACTCTTTACTCAATAAGAGCCGACCAACTATCCTGATTGAATGTTTGAGTACTCAGAGACTCTCGTGAGTCTGGATACAAAGTATCTTCAGTCCTTTCCACAACTTCTAAATTGATTTCCCATCAGCCTATCCAATCGAATTCCAGACAGAGTCAGTAGACACAACGGTGGTAGTGTAAAATAATTAGGAATTCTTGATAGTCTTTCGTACAATCTCTTCTTCAATCCTAGTAGCAAAAATGGAGTGTCCTTTAGGAACCTTTGGATACCAAGATTTCCGACCTCTTACTTTCGTAGTTTTGAATCCCAGAATTTACTTTCACTATTTATTTATTCTACTTATAAAATAAATGTCCGAACCAATCATAATCATATTAAAATCATAATCATATTAATAAGTAAGGCTTACTTCATCCCTATTTGTACCGGTTTGGGCCACACCCAAAGCCCGGATTTTTAGAAAAAAATTGACTTTCTTTAAAAAAATTGACTTTCTTTATAGAACTACAGATTCTAAAAATAAAGTATCGATAGGCTTATCCTTTTGCCTCTCCTTCTCCGGGGACAGAATTCGTCGAGTTAAATCAGCAGAATAAGAAATCCCAAGTTTTTTGTTGATCAGGCGACACCCAGATTTGAACTGGGGATAAAGGATTTGCAGTCCCCCGCCTTACCACTTGGCCATGTCGCCAAACCAAATTCGATCCAAATAAGATAAAAAATAGATTTCTGGTCAAAGACTGAAAAATTCAGGGCAAATTGGAACCATTAACTATTTGTTTTGTTGTTTTGAATTAGCGAAAGGTTCTTCAATTTGTATCTCAAATTGTTGCGTTTCCTTAATGGCATAACAAAATCAAATTGATTTATGACTAATTCAGTATCAATTATTTTCAATAATCAATCTTTTTCAATTTCAATTATAACAATATAAATTATAACAATATATATGTGTATATGTAAACCTCAAAACAGAAATTGTTACACAGATACCGCTCTTATGTACATATCCCATATCCCTATAGAGAATCGTCGTGCCTTCTTTTTTCATTTTCTATATGCAATAGAAAAAATAGGAATTATGATATAGTGCGACCTGACTTCTGTTGCCACAAGTGAAATTACGATAAAAGATGTGATATGCGGACAGGTAGATAGCTATATTGGCATGCACTTAATAAATATTACTCCTATTACGCAATTCAATCATATTCTATATATTCTACTAGCAAAAAAATAATTCGAAATTTTTTTTGAACATGAAATGAAACTCAAATAAAATTAAGTATGCTAAAAAGGGAAACTCTATATTGTTCCTGTTGTACCTGTCGCAAATTCGAACTTGCGTCGAAAATGCTCTTCATTCCTCTGTCTCATTTCCGTTCATACGTATGAAATACATATATGGTATATGGAGTTGGCTAAAATTTCATGTGATTCAGTAAACAGAATATACATTCCATCATTGCTAGATCGATCCGTATGGTTCGATAAATAGTGAGCTAATAATGGGATTTTTCAATAAACAGGAAACTTAAGATTAAGATGCTCCGGAATGATGGAAATGAGGGAATGTCCACAATACCTGGATTTAGTCAGATCCAATTTGAGGGATTTTGTAGGTTCATTAATGAGGGCTTGACGGAAGAATTTCATAAGTTTCCAAAAATTGAAGATACAGATCAAGAAATTGAATTTAAATTATTTGTGGAAAGATATCAATTGGTAGAACCCTTGATAAA
>NW_027020761.1:27500-39920 GCF_036884655.1 Musa acuminata AAA Group
CGTGGTCTAATCAGACAACATGTTGCTTCTAACATAGGAATTGCTAAAAGTAAAATTCGGGAAAAAGAACCCATTGTATGGGAAATACTTCAAGAAGTTATGCGGGGGCATCCTGTATTATTGAATAGAGCACCCACCCTGCACAGATTAGGCATACAGGCGTTCCAACCCTTTTTAGTGGAGGGACGCGCTATTTGTTTACATCCATTAGTTTGTAAGGGTTTCAATGCAGACTTTGATGGGGATCAAATGGCTGTTCATGTACCTTTATCTTTGGAAGCTCAAGCGGAGGCTCGTTTACTTATGTTTTCTCATATGAATCTCTTGTCTCCAGCTATTGGGGATCCTATTTCCGTACCAACTCAAGATATGCTTATCGGACTCTATTTATTAACGATCGGGAATCGTCGAGGTATTTGTGCAAATAGGTATAATCCATATAGATATAGTTGCGGAAACTACCAAAATAAAAAGGTTGACAATAAAAAAAATGACTATAGGTATACGGAAAAGAAAGAACCCTATTTTTCTAGTTCCTATGATGCACTTGGAGCTTATCAACAGAAACGAATTAGTTTAGATAGTCCTTTGTGGCTCCGATGGAGACTAGATCAACGTGTCATTGGCTCAAGAGAAGTTCCCATCGAAGTTCAATATGAATCTTTGGGTACTTATCATGAGATTTATGGGCACTATCTAATAGAAGGAAGTGTAACAAAGGAAATCCGTTGTATATACATTCGAACTACTCTTGGTCATATTTCTTTTTATCGGGAAATAGAAGAAGCCATACAGGGGTTTTGTCGAGCCTACTCATACGCTATCTAAACTAAGAAATCAGATTAGGCGATGTTCGTGCCCATGGGAATTCGGGTCTCCCCAATTTCACTGGTATCATAATTTCTGAATTTCTGCGTGAATCAAGATTGAGATTGAGGAAAGGAAGTTTTCGAATCACTAACTCAGGTCCATTGTCGAATCCTACTTAGCAGAATAAATATAAGAGGTACTGTACTTATGGCAGAACGGGCCGATCTGGTCTTTCACAATAAAGTGATAAATGGAACTGTTATGAAACGACTTATTAGCAGGTTAATAGATCATTTCGGAATGGCATATACATCACATATCTTGGATCAAGTAAAGACTTTGGGTTTCCAACAAGCCACTGCTACATCTATTTCATTAGGAATTGATGATCTTTTAACAATCCCTTCTAAGGGATGGTTAGTCCAAGACGCTGAACAACAAAGTTTTATTTTGGATAAACACCATCATTATGGGAATGTACACGCGGTAGAAAAATTACGTCAATCCATTGAGATATGGTATGCTACAAGTGAATATTTGAGACAAGAAATGAATCCTAATTTTCGGATGACTGATCCTTCTAATCCAGTATATCTAATGTCCTTTTCGGGAGCTAGGGGAAATGCATCTCAGATACACCAATTAGTAGGTATGAGAGGATTAATGTCGGATCCCCAAGGACAAATGATTGATTTACCCATTCAAAGCAATTTACGTGAAGGACTTTCTTTGACAGAATATATAATTTCCTGTTATGGAGCCCGCAAAGGAGTTGTAGATACTGCTGTACGAACATCAGATGCTGGATACCTCACACGTAGACTTGTTGAAGTAGTTCAACATATTATTGTACGTAGAACAGATTGTGGCACTATCCGAGGTATTTCCGTGAGTCCTCGAAATGGGATGACGGAAAAAATTTTTGTCCAAACACTAATTGGTCGTGTATTAGCGGACGATATATATATCGGTCTACGATGCCTTGCCACTCGAAATCAAGATATTGGGATTGGACTTGTCAATCGATTCATAACCTTTCGAGCACAACCAATATATATTCGAACCCCCTTTACTTGCAGGAGTACATCTTGGATCTGCCAATTATGTTATGGTCGGAGTCCTACTCATGGCGACCTGGTCGAATTGGGAGAAGCTGTAGGTATTATTGCGGGTCAATCAATTGGGGAACCAGGAACTCAACTAACATTAAGAACTTTTCATACCGGTGGAGTATTCACAGGCGGTACTGCCGAGCATGTACGAGCTCCTTCTAATGGAAAAATAAAATTCAATGAGGATTTGGTTCATCCCACACGTACCCGTCATGGGCATCCTGCTTTTCTATGTTCTATAGACTTGTATGTAACTATTGAGAGTCGGGATATTCTACATAATGTAAATATTCCACCAAAAAGTTTTATTTTAGTTCAAAATAATCAATATGTAGAATCAGAACAAGTGATTGCTGAGATTCGTGCTGGAACGTCCACTTTTCATTTTAAAGAGAAGGTACGAAAACATATTTATTCTGAATCAGAGGGAGAAATGCACTGGAGTACCGATGTCCACCATGCACCTGAATATACATATGGTAATGTTCATCTATTATCAAAAACGAGTCATTTATGGATATTAGCGGGAGGTCCGTGCAGATCCAGTATAGTGTCTTTTTCGCTCCACAAGGATCAAGATCAAATGAATGTTTATTCTTTTTCTGTCGAAGAAAGATATATCTCTGACCTATCAATGACTAATGGTCGAATAAGACATAAATTGTTGGATACTTCTGGTAAAAAAGATAAGAAAATTATTGACTATTCAATAAGACCTGATCAAACGATGTCTAATGGTCATTTGAATTTCATATATCCTTCTATTATCCAAGGGAATTCTTATTTCTTGGCGAAAAAGCGAAGAAATAGATTCATCATCCCATTACAATACAATCAAGAACGAGAGAAAGAACTAATACCCTGTTTTGGTATTTCGATCGAAATACCAAAACAGGGTATTTTACGTAGAAATAGTATTCTTGCTTATTTTGATGATCCACGATACAGAAGAAGCAATTCAGGAATTACTAAATATGGAACCGTAGAGGTCAATTCAATCATAAAAAAAGAGGATTTGATTGAGTATCGAGGACCAAAAGAATTTAGTCCGAAATACCAAACGAAAGTAGATCGGTTTTTTTTCATTCTCGAAGAAGTGCATATCTTACCCGGATCTTCGTTGATAATGGTCCGGAACAATAGTATCATTGGAGTAGATACACAACTCGCTTTAAATACAAGAAGTCGAGTAGGCGGATTAGTCCGAGTGGAGAGAAAAAAAAAAAATATTGAACTAAAAATATTTTCCGGAGATATTTATTTTCCTGGAGAGGCAGATAAGATATCCAGGCACAGCGGCATTTTGATACCACCGGAAACAGAAAAAAAAATTTCTAAGGAATCAAAAAAATGGAAAAATTGGATCTATGTCCAACGGATCACACCTACCAAGAAAAAGTATTTTGTTTTGGTTCGACCCGTAGTCACATATGAAATAGCTGATGGCATAAATTTAGCAACACTTTTTCCTCAAGATCTCCTGCGGGAAAAGGATAATGTCCAACTTAGAGTTGTCAATTATATCCTTCATGGAAATGGCAAGTCAATTCGAGGAATTTCTCACACAAGTATTCAATTAGTTCGGACTTGCTTAGTATTGAATTGGGATCAAGAGCAAAAAGGTTCTCCGGAAGAGGTTCACGCTTCCTTTGTTGAGGTAAGAACAAATGATCTGATTCGAGATTTCATAAGAATTGAGTTAGTCAAGTCCACTATTTCGTATACCGGAAAAAGATATGATAGGGCAAGTTCCGGATTGATTTCCGATAATGGATTAGATCGCACAAATATCAATCCTTTTTTTTACAAGGCCAGGATTCAATCACTTACCCAACATCAAGGTACTATTGGTACATTGTTAAATCGAAATAAGGAATGCCAATCTTTGATAATTTTGTCATCATCCAATTGTTTTCGAATTGGCCCATTCAATGGTTCAAAATATAACAATATGACAAAAGAATCGGATCCCATAATCCCAATTAAGGATTTGCTGGGTCCCTTAGGCACTATTGTACCTAAAATAGCAAATTTCTATTCATCTTACCATTTAATAACTTATAATCAGATCTTGTTAAAGAAATATTTGCTACTTGACAATTTTCAACAGACTTTCCAAGTACTTCAAGTACTTAAATACTGTTTAATAGATGAAAATAGGAGGATTTATAACCCCGATCCATGCAGTAACATCATTTTGAATCCATTCCATTTGAATTGGCACTTTCTCCATCACGATTATTGGGAAGAGACATCTAAAAAAATTCGTCTTGGACAATTTTTTTGTGAAAATGTATGTCTATTCAAATACGAACCACACGTAGAAAAATCTGGTCAGATCATAATTGTTCATGTTGACTCCTTAGTTATAAGATCGGCTAAGCCCTATTTGGCCACTCCAGGAGCTACTGTTCATGGCCATTATGGAGAAATCTTTTACGAAGGAGATACATTAGTTACATTTATATATGAAAAATCGAGATCTGGTGACATAACGCAAGGTCTTCCAAAAGTGGAACAAATCTTAGAAGTACGTTCTATTGATTCAATATCGATGAACCTCGAAAGGAGAGTTGAAGGTTGGAACGAAGGTATACCAAAAATTCTTGGAATCCCCTGGGGATTCTTGATTCAAGCGGAGCTAACCATAGTTCAAAGTCGTATCTCTTTGGTTAATAAAATCCAAAAGGTTTATCGATCCCAGGGGGTACAGATCCATAATAGACATATAGAGATTATTGTACGTCAAGTAACATCAAAAGTGTTGGTTTCAGAAGATGGAATGTCTAATGTTTTTTCACCTGGGGAATTAATCGGATTGTTGCGAGCGGAACGAGCGGGGCGCGCTTTGGACGAAGCGATCTCTTATCGGGCAATCCTATTGGGAATAACGAGGGCATCTTTGAATACTCAAAGTTTCATATCCGAAGCAAGTTTTCAAGAAACCGCTCGAGTTTTAGCAAAAGCTGCTCTACGAGGTCGTATTGATTGGTTGAAAGGCCTGAAAGAGAACGTTGTTCTGGGTGGGATTATACCCGTTGGTACCGGATTCAAAAAATTAGTGCACCGTTCAAGGCAAGACAAGAACATTTATTTGGAAATCAAAAGAAAGAATCTATTCGATTTGGAAATGAGAGATATTTTGTTACACCATAGAGAATTATTTTGTTCTTACGTCCCATTTCCATGAGACATCAGAACAATCGTTTACGCGATTTCATGATTCCTAAGAGCAGATTCTTTTACTTTAACTATCTTTTCACTTTTAACTATCTGTCTTTTAACTTAACTATCTGGTCCGAGTATTGATTTGGTAAAAAAAAAATAAGTAATTAAAAGACATTAATGGTTTGTACCGTGTATCAACGGTTAATTCCCGGTAGAAGGTTCCATCGGAACAATTATTTATTTCAAAGTACCTCGTCTCTTTGTTAAAAAAATAAAAAAGAAAAAACAAAAAGGAAGTGTGGGGAAAAATGACAAGAAGATATTGGAACATCAATTTGGAAGAGATGATGGAGGCCGGAGTTCATTTTGGTCATGGTACTAAGAAATGGAATCCTAGAATGGCCCCTTACATCTCTGCAAAGCGTAAAGGTATTCATATTACAAATCTCACTAGAACGGCTCGTTTTTTATCAGAAGCCTGTGATTTAGTTTTTGATGCAGCAAGTAGGGGAAAAAACTTCTTAATTGTTGGTACCAAAAATAAAGCAGCGGATTCAGTAGCATCAGCTGCAATAAGGGCCCGGTGTCATTATGTTAATAAAAAATGGCTCGGTGGTATGTTAACGAATTGGTCTACTACGGAAACGAGACTTCAAAAGTTCAGGGATTTAAGAGCAGAACAAAAGATGGGGAAACTCAACCGTCTTCCCAAAAGAGATGCCGCAATGTTGAAGAGAAAATTATCTGCCTTGCAAACATATCTCGGCGGTATCAAATATATGACGGGATTGCCTGATATTGTGATCATCGTTGATCAGCAAGAAGAATATATGGCTCTTCGAGAATGTGTAATTTTAGGGATTCCGACGATTTGTTTAATCGATACAAATTGTGACCCCGATCTCGCAGATATTTCGATCCCAGCCAATGATGACGCTATAGCTTCAATCCGATTGGTTCTTAACAAATTAGTATCCGCAATTTGTGAGGGCCGTTGTAGCTATATAAGAAATCGTTGATTATGATTAAGAATAATTAGTTAATTATTTGGGGATTTTATAGATTTATTGGATCGGTTACTATTCTTGAATTAAAAAAAAGAAAAAACAAAATGGAAATGTGGGCATATTGATAATATGTTATGATGTTATGTGATTTCTTGGTATCCTATGTAATTTCTTGATATCCTAAATATACGATTGATGAATACAATTAGTGATTCAAGTTGGTGAGTTGAGAAAGAGATGGTTGAATCAAAATAATTTATTTTTTGAAGTTCAATTTTTGTTAGAGGACCATATGAATGTTATACCATGTTCCATTAAAACACTCAAGGGGTTATACGATATATCGGGTGTAGAAGTAGGCCAACATTTCTATTGGCAAATAGGAGGTTTACAAGTCCATGCCCAAGTACTTATCACTTCTTGGGTAGTAATTGCTATCTTATTAGGTTCGGTGATCCTAGCTGTTCGGAATCCACAAACCATTCCGACCGGCGGTCAGAATTTCTTCGAATATGTCCTTGAATTTATTCGAGACTTGAGCAAAACCCAGATTGGAGAAGAATATGGTCCTTGGGTTCCCTTTATTGGAACTATGTTCCTATTTATTTTTGTTTCTAACTGGTCAGGTGCTCTTTTACCTTGGAAAATTATACAGTTACCTCATGGGGAGTTAGCTGCGCCCACGAATGATATAAATACTACTGTTGCTTTAGCTTTACTCACGTCAGTCGCATATTTTTATGCGGGTCTTAGCAAAAAAGGATTGGGTTATTTTGGGAAATACATTCAACCAACTCCAATACTTTTACCAATTAACATCCTAGAAGATTTCACAAAACCCTTATCTCTTAGTTTTCGACTTTTCGGGAATATATTGGCTGATGAATTAGTAGTTGTCGTTCTTGTTTCTTTAGTCCCTTCAGTAGTTCCTATACCTGTCATGTTTCTTGGATTATTTACAAGTGGTATTCAAGCTCTTATTTTTGCAACGTTAGCTGCGGCTTATATAGGTGAATCCATGGAGGGTCATCATTGACTAGCTTTCAAAATAGTCTTTTTATTATTATTTTTTATTATTATTATTAAGTAAGTTTATCCCAATTCATGCGTGGTTCAAGATAATCCAATTGGTTGGGGAACATAATAACGTATTACTATATGACTTAGAGTTTTAGGAGAAAAGATGGACGGTATTACAGAATTGTAAAAAAAAAAAGAAGGGTTGGGGAGGTTATACTAGATGTATGTAATGTCTATAAGCTCGGACCCCGTCTATGTTTCTAGGAATGATTCTAGAATCCGATTTAATCTAAAAAAAATGCGGGTGGTTTACGTTATGGAAGAAACAAATATATATGTCATATTAGAATGACATTAGATATTCATTAGTTATATAAGGCTATCCCTATCATCCTATATAACATCACTATATTACATAATTACATGCTATTACTTAATTACATGCTATTACTTAATTACATACTATTACTATTTTTATAATCATAACTTCTACTCTGTAATCATAATATAATCCTATACATAATATAAAATATAATCCTATACATAATATAATCCTATAATGATAATATAATATAATAATAATATTAATATAATAATAATATAATAAATATAATAATAAATAATAATAAATAAATAAATAAATATAAGTAAATAAATAT
The DNA here is from genome assembly GCF_036884655.1 of Musa acuminata AAA Group. Taxonomy (NCBI): domain Eukaryota; kingdom Viridiplantae; phylum Streptophyta; class Magnoliopsida; order Zingiberales; family Musaceae; genus Musa; species Musa acuminata. The sequence continues at coordinate 35,277 of NW_027020761.1, forward strand.
AAGTAATAAAATAAGTATTAGTTAACATTAATAATTAGTTTAATAGTTAATATTAATATAAGTATTAATATTCATATGTAAAATATCTAAGTATCAATTAAGTATTAGTTAATATAATCATTTATAATTATATTATCGATAATTATTAGTATTAATTATTACTATATATTGATATTGGTACTACTACATACTTTTATATTACTACATATTGATATATTGATATTGATTTGTATTGGTATTAATTTGATTGATATTGATTGCAGCTCACACTGCATTTAGTCACACTCCATTTAGACGGATTTCAATATCAGTCCTTCTATTTTGTCTGTGATTGTGGATTGAATGAACAAAGAGATGAACTCAAGAATGGTGTAGTAAAGAACGAAGAATTAAATGAAAGAGTGGTTCGAAACAAAGAAATACAATAGTTAGAACTGTATGCATATGGATTTACAAAAACTCCATTATGGGTAAAAACGAGATAGTTGTGACGATTCAGTTCAGTAATTTAGTAATATTATCATTTCAATTCGGAGTTTTTAGTTACTTCGGACCGCTGGATCTTAATGATAAAATGAGTAATAATTCATTGGTTGATTGTATCATTAACCATTTCTTTTTTTTTGTGCGAGGAACTTACCATGAATCCACTGATTTCTGCCGCTTCCGTTATTGCTGCTGGATTGGCCGTGGGGCTTGCTTCTATTGGACCTGGAGTTGGTCAAGGTACTGCTGCAGGCCAAGCTGTAGAAGGTATTGCGAGACAACCAGAAGCAGAGGGTAAAATACGAGGTACTTTATTGCTTAGTCTAGCTTTTATGGAAGCTTTAACAATTTACGGACTGGTCGTGGCGTTAGCGCTTTTATTTGCGAATCCTTTTGTTTAATCCTAGAAATAAATAGAAAAAAGTACCTTACATACTTTTTTCTTATTTTATTAACTTTAACTTGGAATTGCCCTTTGCTTCTTCGAATTATATTTACACTTTACTTATAAATTACTTATTTGTTGAGACAATACGCCAGGAAGGGCTGATTTGAGGATGAGGAATTACCAGATTCGCTTGCTTTCTTCCTTTCTGTCCTTAGCTTAGTACAATAGAAAACTTTTTTACTTTCATTGTTCGAAGCGTTTCAACAAACGAAATAGTTATCAATTGATATGAGATCTAAGACCTAAGTAAAGTATCTTATTGGAAACTTCTTGAAAACTTAAAAAATAATAAATTTCAAACAAATGATTTAATCTATTGCCATTAAATAAAGTGGAAATGAAATTAATAAAAAGAAATCGATCAAAAAAAGGCGAGTGAAGTGATACAAAAAGAACTCTGTTCTTTGTTAGTCCTATCCATAAGAGAGGGGAGCATATGAAAAATGTAATCGATTCTTTCGTTTCCTTGGGTCACTGGCCATCCGCCGGGAGTTTCGGGTTTAATACCGATATTTTAGCAACAAATCCAATAAATCTAAGTGTAGTGCTTGGTGTATTGATTTATTTTGGAAAGGGAGTGTGTGCGAGTTGTGTATTTCAAGAATAGGTTGGATCCATCCAGCTGCACTTTATTTATGGTATTTATAGGAGAAATAGGAAAAAAGGTGCACGATCTCGACGAATTACTTCTGAATAAATTAAGAAATCATATGTAAGAACCATAGCATTTCGTGACTTATTGGTAAATCCACTTTGATTCTCTATCAACCAATAATGTGAGACCATTAACATGGTTAAAGCTAAATTGTTTAAAGTCCAGGTAAAACATGGTACTCTTTCTACCACTTCTACCACTACGTTAGTAACGAAATGGTTAAAAAAAAAATAGTTGGTAATTTATTTGATTTGATATAGAACACTCATATCGATAAAAGAATTTGAACCATTTACTAGAAAAATGAGCACTTTGCTTTTTTTATCTAATGCCGAAATGACGACCTATGTATAAAAAAAAGAGGAATTTTTGGACTTGAAGAAACAAATAAAAAATATAATAATTATTATTTTCATTTTTTTAAAATGAAAAATGAAATAGAATTCTAAAAATGAAAATGATAAATAAAATACAAAACAAATATAAATAAAATACAAATAAAGAAACAACTTTGCTGACAATTCTAGATTTTTGTCTGGTCTAGTCGGAAGAGTCCTCCTGATATTCTGGTCTTGTATCAGTTTTGACATCTTTGAATACAAACAGAAAAGAGAGGGTAGGCTCATTACATTAAAAAAGATATGGGAATACCCACACCATAAATAAAACATTAAAAAAGATATGGGAATACCCACACCATAAATAAAATAAATAATTGAGCGTGAGAGCCAAATGAATCGAAAGATTCATGTTTGGTTCGGGAAGAGATCATGGAAGTTTTGAAATTAATGATAAGATAATCTACTTTCATTAAATGATTTATTAGATAATCGAAAACAGAGGATTTTGAATACTATTCGAAATTCGGAAGAATTACGTAAAGGGGCCATTGAGCAGCTCGAAAGAGCCCGGGCTCGCTTACGTAAAGTGGAAATGGAAGCAGATGAGTATCGAATGAATGGATACTCTGAAATAGAACGAGAAAAACAAAATTTGATTAATGCCACTAGTAATAGTTTGGAACAATTAGAAAATTACAAAAATGAAACCCTTCAGTTTGAACAACAAAGAGCGATTAATCAGGTCCGACAACGAGTTTTCCAACAAGCCTTACAAGGAGCTCTAGGAACTCTGAATAGTTGCTTGAATAGCGAGTTACATTTCCGTACGATCCGTGCTAATATTGGCATTCTCGGGGCCATGCAAGAAATAACTGATTAGCCCTTCTTTTTTTAGTTATAGTTTAGGCATTATTTTTATCTTTTCCTTCCTAAAAAGAATAAAGAAACACTAATGGTAACCCTTCGAGCCGACGAAATTAGTAATATTATTCGTGAGCGTATTGAACAATATAGTAGAGAAATAAAGATTGTGAATACCGGTACCGTACTTCAAGTAGGCGACGGAATTGCTCGTGTTCATGGTCTTGATGAAGTAATGGCAGGTGAATTAGTAGAGTTTCAAGAGGGTACAATAGGCATTGCTCTGAATTTGGAATCAAATAATGTTGGCGTTGTATTAATGGGTGATGGTTTGATGATACAAGAGGGAAGTTCCGTAAAAGCAACAGGACGAATTGCTCAGATACCTGTGAGTGAGGGTTATTTGGGTCGTGTTATAAATGCTCTGGCTAAACCTATTGATGGGAGAGGTGAAATTTCAGCTTCTGAATCTCGGTTAATTGAATCTCCTGCCCCAGGTATTATTTCTAGACGTTCTGTATATGAGCCTCTTCAAACGGGGCTTATTGCCATTGATTCGATGATCCCTATAGGACGCGGTCAGCGAGAATTAATTATTGGGGACAGACAGACCGGCAAAACAGCCGTAGCCACAGATACGATTCTCAATCAAAAAGGTCAAAATGTAATATGTGTTTATGTAGCTATTGGTCAAAAAGCATCTTCTGTGGCTCAGGTAGTGACTACTTTCCGGGAAAAAGGGGGCGATGGAATATACTATTGTGGTAGGCCGAAACGGGCGGATTCATCCTGCTTACATTACAATACCTCGCTCCTTATACGGGAGGCGGCCTCTGGCTGAGTTTTTTATGTATCGTGGACAACATACTTTAAATAATTTATGATGATCTCTCCAAACAGGGCACAAGCTTATCGCCAAATGTCTCTTCTATTAAGAAGACCTCCCCGGGTCGTGAAGCTTATCCAGGAGATGTTTTTTATTTGCATTCACGACTTTTGGAAAGAGCCCGCTAAATCAAAATTCTAGTTTAGGTGAAGGAAGTATGACCGCTTTTACCGATAGTTGAGACTCAATCTGGGAGACGTTTCCAGCTTATATTCCTACTAATGTAAATTTCCATTACAGATGGACAAATATTCTTATCTTGCCCGATCTAATTCAATGCTGGAATCCGACCTGCTATTAATGTGGGTATTTCCGTTTCCAGAGTAGGATCCGCAGCTCAAATTAAAGCCATGAAACAAGTAGGCCGGCCAAATCAAAATTGGAACTAGCGCAATTCACAGAGTAGTAGAAGCCTTTGCACAATTCGCTTCTGATCTCGATAAAGCTACTCAGAATCAATTGGCAAAGAGGTCAACGATTACGCCGAGTTGCTTAAACAATCCCAATCAGGACCCTCTCGGCAGTGGAAGAACAAGATAGCTTACTATTTATACCGGAGCGAATGGATATCTTGATCCGCTAGAAAATTGGACAGGTAAAGAAATTTCTCAGTCAGTTACGTAGCTTACTTAAAAAAACAATAAACCTAAATTTCAAGAAATTATATCTTTCTACCAAGACATTTCACCGAGGAAGTAGAAATTTCTTTTGAAGGAAGCTATTCAAGAACAAAGATCGAAACTGTTTTTACTTCAGGAACAAACATTAAATTTCTTACTTTTTATTCTATTCTTGGTATAATTCTATTCTTAGTACAAGAGTAATCATTGAGAAATAGTTCTGATTCGAATGATTCAAAAAGGGTTTCTTAGTATAAGGCCATTTTAAAAAGTATAGCCATTTTAAAAATAAGATGGAAATAAATTGCGTCCAATAGGATTTGAACCTATACCAAAGGTTTAGAAGA
>NW_027020762.1:10000-12500 GCF_036884655.1 Musa acuminata AAA Group
CCTGGAACCCCCCGGGTGGCACAGGGCTGGATGGGGCTTTCGTATAGCAGGGACGGTGCTGCCTCACGCTTCGCTCGCTGTTCGCCGCTCGCCGCTCGCTCGCTGCAGCCAAAAATGACCAGTTTTGGCCCGTTTTTGGGCTGTTTTGGCCTGTTTATGGTCCGTTCTTGCGTGGTGCGGTGACCGTCGTGAGCGGAGCAAAAGTCAGCCATCTCAGCACCCTGGAACCCCCCGGGTGGCACAGGGCTGGATGGGGCTTTCGTATTATAGCAGGGACGGTGCTGCCTCTCGCTTCGCCTCGCTGTCCGCCGCTCGCCGCTTCGCTCGCGCAGCCAAAAATGGCCAGTTTTGGCCCGTTTTGGGCCGTTTTGGCCAGTTTTTGGCCTGTTCTTGCATTGCGCGGTGACCGTCGAGAGCGGAGCAAAACGTCAGCCATCTCAGCACCCTGGAACCCCCCGGGTGGCACAGGGCTGGATGGGGCTTTCGTATAGCAGGGACGGTGCTGCCTCTCGCTTCGCTCGCTGTCCGCCGCTCGCCGCTCGCTCGTGCAGCCAAAAATGGCCAGTTTTGGCCCGTTTTTGGGCCGTTTTGGCCAGCTTTTTGGCCTGTTCTTGCATTGCGCGGTGACCGTCGAGAGCGGAGCACAACGTCAGCCATCTCAGCACCCTGGAACCCCCCGGGTGGCACAGGGCTGGATGGGGCTTTCGTATAGCAGGGACGGTGCTGCCTCTCGCTTCGCTCGCTGTCCGCCGCTCGCACGCTCGCTCGTGCAGCCAAAAATGGCCAGTTTTGGCCCGTTTTTGGGCCGTTTTGGCCAGTTTTTGGCCTGTTCTTGCATTGCGCGGTGACCGTCGAGAGCGGAGCAAAACGTCAGCCTTCTCAGCACCCTGGAACCCCCCGGGTGGCACAGGGCTGGATGGGGGCTTTCGTATAGCAGGGACCGGTGCTGCCTCTCGCTTCGCTCGCTGTCCGCCGCTCGCCGCTCGCTCGTGCAGCCAAAAATGGCCAGTTTTGGCCCGTTTTTGGGCCGTTTTGGCCAGTTTTTGGCCTGTTCTTGCATTGCGCGGTGACCGTCGAGAGCGGAGCAAAACGTCAGCCATCTCAGCACCCTGGAACCCCCCGGGTGGCACAGGGCTGGATGGGGCTTTCGTATAGCAGGGACGGTGCTGCCTCTCGCTTCGCTCGCTGTCCGCCGCTCGCCGCTCGCTCGTGCAGCCAAAAATGGCCAGTTTTGGCCCGTTTTTGGGCCGTTTTGGCCAGTTTTTTGGCCTGTTCTTGCATTGCGCGGGTGACCGTCGAGAGCGGAGCAAAACGTCAGCCATCTCAGCACCCTGGAACCCCCCGGGTGGCACAGGGCTGGATGGGGCTTTCGTATAGCAGGGGACGGTGCTGCCTCTCGCTTCGCTCGCTGTCCGCCGCTCGCGCACTCGCTCGCTCGCGCAGCCAAAAATGGCCAGTTTTGGCCCGTTTTTGGGCCGTTTTGGCCAGTTTTTTGGCCTGTTCTTGCATTGCGCGGTGACCGTCGAGAGCGGAGCAAAACGTCAGCCATCTCAGCACCCTGGAACCCCCCCGGGTGGCACAGGGCTTGGATGGGGCTTTCGTATAGCAGGGACGGTGCTGCCTCTCGCTTCGCTCGCTGTCCGCCGCTCGCCGCTCCGCGCAGCCAAAAATGGCCAGTTTTGGCCGTTTTTGGGCCGTTTTGGCCAGTTTTTGGCCTGTTCTTGCATTGCGCGGTGACCGTCGAGAGCGGAGCAAAACGTCAGCCATCTCAGCACCCTGGAACCCCCCGGGTGGCACAGGGCTGGATGGGGCTTTCGTATAGCAGGGACGGTGCTGCCTCTCGCTTTCGCTCGCTGTTCGCCGCTCGCACGCTTCGCTCGCGCAGCCAAAAATGGCCAGTTTGGCCCGTTTTTGGCTGTTTTCGGCCAGGTTTTTGGCCTGTTCTTGCGTGGTGCGGTGACCGTCGTGAGCGGAGCAAAACGTCAGCCATCTCAGCACCCTGGAACCCCCCGGGTGGCACAGGGCTGGATGGGGCTTTCGTATAGCAGGGGACGGTGCTGCCTCTCGCTTCGCTCGCTGTTCGCCGCTCGCACGCTCGCTCGCGCAGCCAAAAATGGCCAGTTTTGGCCCGTTTTTGGGCTGTTTTGGCCTGTTTTTGGGCTGTTCTTGTGTGGCGCGGTGACCGTCGTGAGCGGAGCAAAATGTCAGCCATCTCAGCACCCTGGAACCCCCCGGGTGGCACAGGGCTGGATGGGGCTTTCGTATAGCAGGGACGGTGCTGCCTCGCGCTTCGCTCGCTGTTCGCCGCTCTCCGCTCGCTCGCGCAGCAAAAATGGCCAGTTTTGGCCCGTTTTTGGGCTGTTTGGCCAGTTTTTGGCCTGTTCTTGCGTGCCGCGGCGACCGTCGTGAGCGGAGCAAAACGTCAGCCATCTCAGCACCCTGGAACCCCCCGGGTGGCACAGGGCTGGATGGGGCTTTCGTATAGCAGGGACGGTGCTGC
>NW_027020762.1:32500-35000 GCF_036884655.1 Musa acuminata AAA Group
CGCTCACCGCTCGCTCGCTCAGCCAAAAATGGCCAGTTTTGGCCCGTTTTTGGGCTGTTTTGGCCTGTTTTTGGTCCGTTCTTGCATGGCGCGGTGACCGTCGTGAGCGGAGCAAAACGTCAGCCATCTCAGCACCCTGGAACCCCCCGGGTGGCACAGGGCTGGATGGGGCTTTCGTATAGCAGGGACGGTGCTGCCTCACGCTTCGCTCGCTGTTCGCCGCTCGCCGCTCGCTCGCGCAGCCAAAAATGACCAGTTTTGGCCCGTTTTTGGGCTGTTTTGGCCTGTTTATGGTCCGTTCTTGCGTGGTGCGGTGACCGTCGTGAGCGGAGCAAAACGTCAGCCATCTCAGCACCCTGGAACCCCCCGGGTGGCACAGGGCTGGATGGGGCTTTCGTATATAGCAGGGACGGTGCTGCCTCTCGCTTCGCTCGCTGTCCGCCGCTCGCCGCTCGCTCGCGCAGCCAAAAATGGCCAGTTTTGGCCCGTTTTTGGGCCGTTTTGGCCAGTTTTTGGCCTGTTCTTGCATTGCGCGGTGACCGTCGAGAGCGGAGCAAAACGTCAGCCATCTCAGCACCCTGGAACCCCCCGGGTGGCACAGGGCTGGATGGGGCTTTCGTATAGCAGGGACGGTGCTGCCTCTCGCTTCGCTCGCTGTCCGCCGCTCGCCGCTCGCTCGTGCAGCCAAAAATGGCCAGTTTTGGCCCGTTTTTGGGCCGTTTTGGCCAGTTTTTGGCCTGTTCTTGCATTGCGCGGTGACCGTCGAGAGCGGAGCAAAACGTCAGCCATCTCAGCACCCTGGAACCCCCCGGGTGGCACAGGGCTGGATGGGGCTTTCGTATAGCAGGGACGGTGCTGCCTCTCGCTTCGCTCGCTGTCCGCCGCTCGCCGCTCGCTCGTGCAGCCAAAAATGGCCAGTTTTGGCCCGTTTTTGGGCCGTTTTGGCCAGTTTTTGGCCTGTTCTTGCATTGCGCGGTGACCGTCGAGAGCGGAGCAAAACGTCAGCCATCTCAGCACCCTGGAACCCCCCGGGTGGCACAGGGCTGGATGGGGCTTTCGTATAGCAGGGACGGTGCTGCCTCTCGCTTCGCTCGCTGTCCGCCGCTCGCCGCTCGCTCGTGCAGCCAAAAATGGCCAGTTTTGGCCCGTTTTTGGGCCGTTTTGGCCAGTTTTTGGCCTGTTCTTGCATTGCGCGGTGACCGTCGAGAGCGGAGCAAAACGTCAGCCATCTCAGCACCCTGGAACCCCCCGGGTGGCACAGGGCTGGATGGGGCTTTCGTATAGCAGGGACGGTGCTGCCTCTCGCTTCGCTCGCTGTCCGCCGCTCGCCGCTCGCTCGTGCAGCCAAAAATGGCCAGTTTTGGCCCGTTTTTGGGCCGTTTTGGCCAGTTTTTGGCCTGTTCTTGCATTGCGCGGTGACCGTCGAGAGCGGAGCAAAACGTCAGCCATCTCAGCACCCTGGAACCCCCCGGGTGGCACAGGGCTGGATGGGGCTTTCGTATAGCAGGGACGGTGCTGCCTCTCGCTTCGCTCGCTGTCCGCCGCTCGCCGCTCGCTCGCGCAGCCAAAAATGGCCAGTTTTGGCCCGTTTTTGGGCCGTTTTGGCCAGTTTTTGGCCTGTTCTTGCATTGCGCGGTGACCGTCGAGAGCGGAGCAAAACGTCAGCCATCTCAGCACCCTGGAACCCCCCGGGTGGCACAGGGCTGGATGGGGCTTTCGTATAGCAGGGACGGTGCTGCCTCTCGCTTCGCTCGCTGTCCGCCGCTCGCCGCTCGCGCAGCCAAAAATGGCCAGTTTTGGCCCGTTTTTGGGCCGTTTTGGCCAGTTTTTGGCCTGTTCTTGCATTGCGCGGTGACCGTCGAGAGCGGAGCAAAACGTCAGCCATCTCAGCACCCTGGAACCCCCCGGGTGGCACAGGGCTGGATGGGGCTTTCGTATAGCAGGGACGGTGCTGCCTCTCGCTTCGCTCGCTGTTCGCCGCTCGCCGCTCGCTCGCGCAGCCAAAAATGGCCAGTTTTGGCCCGTTTTTGGGCTGTTTTGGCCAGTTTTTGGCCTGTTCTTGCGTGGTGCGGTGACCGTCGTGAGCGGAGCAAAACGTCAGCCATCTCAGCACCCTGGAACCCCCCGGGTGGCACAGGGCTGGATGGGGCTTTCGTATAGCAGGGACGGTGCTGCCTCTCGCTTCGCTCGCTGTTCGCCGCTCGCCGCTCGCTCGCGCAGCCAAAAATGGCCAGTTTTGGCCCGTTTTTGGGCTGTTTTGGCCTGTTTTTGGGCTGTTCTTGTGTGGCGCGGTGACCGTCGTGAGCGGAGCAAAATGTCAGCCATCTCAGCACCCTGGAACCCCCCGGGTGGCACAGGGCTGGATGGGGCTTTCGTATAGCAGGGACGGTGCTGCCTCGCGCTTCGCTCGCTGTTCGCCGCTCTCCGCTCGCTCGCGCAGCAAAAAATGGCCAGTTTTGGCCCGTTTTTGGGCTGTTTTGGCCAGTTTTTGGCCTGTTCT
>NW_027020762.1:55000-60000 GCF_036884655.1 Musa acuminata AAA Group
CGTCGTGAGCGGAGCAAAACGTCAGCCATCTCAGCACCCTGGAACCCCCCGGGTGGCACAGGGCTGGATGGGGCTTTCGTATAGCAGGGACGGTGCTGCCTCTCGCTTCGCTCGCTGTTCGCCGCTCACCGCTCGCTCGCTCAGCCAAAAATGGCCAGTTTTGGCCCGTTTTTGGGCTGTTTTGGCCTGTTTTTGGTCCGTTCTTGCATGGCGCGGTGACCGTCGTGAGCGGAGCAAAACGTCAGCCATCTCAGCACCCTGGAACCCCCCGGGTGGCACAGGGCTGGATGGGGCTTTCGTATAGCAGGGACGGTGCTGCCTCACGCTTCGCTCGCTGTTCGCCGCTCGCCGCTCGCTCGCGCAGCCAAAAATGACCAGTTTTGGCCCGTTTTTGGGCTGTTTTGGCCTGTTTATGGTCCGTTCTTGCGTGGTGCGGTGACCGTCGTGAGCGGAGCAAAACGTCAGCCATCTCAGCACCCTGGAACCCCCCGGGTGGCACAGGGCTGGATGGGGCTTTCGTATATAGCAGGGACGGTGCTGCCTCTCGCTTCGCTCGCTGTCCGCCGCTCGCCGCTCGCTCGCGCAGCCAAAAATGGCCAGTTTTGGCCCGTTTTTGGGCCGTTTTGGCCAGTTTTTGGCCTGTTCTTGCATTGCGCGGTGACCGTCGAGAGCGGAGCAAAACGTCAGCCATCTCAGCACCCTGGAACCCCCCGGGTGGCACAGGGCTGGATGGGGCTTTCGTATAGCAGGGACGGTGCTGCCTCTCGCTTCGCTCGCTGTCCGCCGCTCGCCGCTCGCTCGTGCAGCCAAAAATGGCCAGTTTTGGCCCGTTTTTGGGCCGTTTTGGCCAGTTTTTGGCCTGTTCTTGCATTGCGCGGTGACCGTCGAGAGCGGAGCAAAACGTCAGCCATCTCAGCACCCTGGAACCCCCCGGGTGGCACAGGGCTGGATGGGGCTTTCGTATAGCAGGGACGGTGCTGCCTCTCGCTTCGCTCGCTGTCCGCCGCTCGCCGCTCGCTCGTGCAGCCAAAAATGGCCAGTTTTGGCCCGTTTTTGGGCCGTTTTGGCCAGTTTTTGGCCTGTTCTTGCATTGCGCGGTGACCGTCGAGAGCGGAGCAAAACGTCAGCCATCTCAGCACCCTGGAACCCCCCGGGTGGCACAGGGCTGGATGGGGCTTTCGTATAGCAGGGACGGTGCTGCCTCTCGCTTCGCTCGCTGTCCGCCGCTCGCCGCTCGCTCGTGCAGCCAAAAATGGCCAGTTTTGGCCCGTTTTTGGGCCGTTTTGGCCAGTTTTTGGCCTGTTCTTGCATTGCGCGGTGACCGTCGAGAGCGGAGCAAAACGTCAGCCATCTCAGCACCCTGGAACCCCCCGGGTGGCACAGGGCTGGATGGGGCTTTCGTATAGCAGGGACGGTGCTGCCTCTCGCTTCGCTCGCTGTCCGCCGCTCGCCGCTCGCTCGTGCAGCCAAAAATGGCCAGTTTTGGCCCGTTTTTGGGCCGTTTTGGCCAGTTTTTGGCCTGTTCTTGCATTGCGCGGTGACCGTCGAGAGCGGAGCAAAACGTCAGCCATCTCAGCACCCTGGAACCCCCCGGGTGGCACAGGGCTGGATGGGGCTTTCGTATAGCAGGGACGGTGCTGCCTCTCGCTTCGCTCGCTGTCCGCCGCTCGCCGCTCGCTCGTGCAGCCAAAAATGGCCAGTTTTGGCCCGTTTTTGGGCCGTTTTGGCCAGTTTTTGGCCTGTTCTTGCATTGCGCGGTGACCGTCGAGAGCGGAGCAAAACGTCAGCCATCTCAGCACCCTGGAACCCCCCGGGTGGCACAGGGCTGGATGGGGCTTTCGTATAGCAGGGACGGTGCTGCCTCTCGCTTCGCTCGCTGTCCGCCGCTCGCCGCTCGCTCGTGCAGCCAAAAATGGCCAGTTTTGGCCCGTTTTTGGGCCGTTTTGGCCAGTTTTTGGCCTGTTCTTGCATTGCGCGGTGACCGTCGAGAGCGGAGCAAAACGTCAGCCATCTCAGCACCCTGGAACCCCCCGGGTGGCACAGGGCTGGATGGGGCTTTCGTATAGCAGGGACGGTGCTGCCTCTCGCTTCGCTCGCTGTCCGCCGCTCGCCGCTCGCTCGTGCAGCCAAAAATGGCCAGTTTTGGCCCGTTTTTGGGCCGTTTTGGCCAGTTTTTGGCCTGTTCTTGCATTGCGCGGTGACCGTCGAGAGCGGAGCAAAACGTCAGCCATCTCAGCACCCTGGAACCCCCCGGGTGGCACAGGGCTGGATGGGGCTTTCGTATAGCAGGGACGGTGCTGCCTCTCGCTTCGCTCGCTGTCCGCCGCTCGCCGCTCGCTCGTGCAGCCAAAAATGGCCAGTTTTGGCCCGTTTTTGGGCCGTTTTGGCCAGTTTTTGGCCTGTTCTTGCATTGCGCGGTGACCGTCGAGAGCGGAGCAAAACGTCAGCCATCTCAGCACCCTGGAACCCCCCGGGTGGCACAGGGCTGGATGGGGCTTTCGTATAGCAGGGACGGTGCTGCCTCTCGCTTCGCTCGCTGTCCGCCGCTCGCCGCTCGCTCGCGCAGCCAAAAATGGCCAGTTTTGGCCCGTTTTTGGGCCGTTTTGGCCAGTTTTTGGCCTGTTCTTGCATTGCGCGGTGACCGTCGAGAGCGGAGCAAAACGTCAGCCATCTCAGCACCCTGGAACCCCCCGGGTGGCACAGGGCTGGATGGGGCTTTCGTATAGCAGGGACGGTGCTGCCTCTCGCTTCGCTCGCTGTCCGCCGCTCGCCGCTCGCTCGTGCAGCCAAAAATGGCCAGTTTTGGCCCGTTTTTGGGCCGTTTTGGCCAGTTTTTGGCCTGTTCTTGCATTGCGCGGTGACCGTCGAGAGCGGAGCAAAACGTCAGCCATCTCAGCACCCTGGAACCCCCCCGGGTGGCACAGGGCTGGATGGGGCTTTCGTATAGCAGGGACGGTGCTGCCTCTCGCTTCGCTCGCTGTCCGCCGCTCGCCGCTCGCTCGTGCAGCCAAAAATGGCCAGTTTTGGCCCGTTTTTGGGCCGTTTTGGCCAGTTTTTGGCCTGTTCTTGCATTGCGCGGTGACCGTCGAGAGCGGAGCAAAACGTCAGCCATCTCAGCACCCTGGAACCCCCCGGGTGGCACAGGGCTGGATGGGGCTTTCGTATAGCAGGGACGGTGCTGCCTCTCGCTTCGCTCGCTGTCCGCCGCTCGCCGCTCGCTCGTGCAGCCAAAAATGGCCAGTTTTGGCCCGTTTTTGGGCCGTTTTGGCCAGTTTTTGGCCTGTTCTTGCATTGCGCGGTGACCGTCGAGAGCGGAGCAAAACGTCAGCCATCTCAGCACCCTGGAACCCCCCGGGTGGCACAGGGCTGGATGGGGCTTTCGTATAGCAGGGACGGTGCTGCCTCTCGCTTCGCTCGCTGTCCGCCGCTCGCCGCTCGCTCGCGCAGCCAAAAATGGCCAGTTTTGGCCCGTTTTTGGGCCGTTTTGGCCAGTTTTTGGCCTGTTCTTGCATTGCGCGGTGACCGTCGAGAGCGGAGCAAAACGTCAGCCATCTCAGCACCCTGGAACCCCCCGGGTGGCACAGGGCTGGATGGGGCTTTCGTATAGCAGGGACGGTGCTGCCTCTCGCTTCGCTCGCTGTCCGCCGCTCGCCGCTCGCTCGTGCAGCCAAAAATGGCCAGTTTTGGCCCGTTTTTGGGCCGTTTTGGCCAGTTTTTGGCCTGTTCTTGCATTGCGCGGTGACCGTCGAGAGCGGAGCAAAACGTCAGCCATCTCAGCACCCTGGAACCCCCCGGGTGGCACAGGGCTGGATGGGGCTTTCGTATAGCAGGGACGGTGCTGCCTCTCGCTTCGCTCGCTGTCCGCCGCTCGCCGCTCGCTCGTGCAGCCAAAAATGGCCAGTTTTGGCCCGTTTTTGGGCCGTTTTGGCCAGTTTTTGGCCTGTTCTTGCATTGCGCGGTGACCGTCGAGAGCGGAGCAAAACGTCAGCCATCTCAGCACCCTGGAACCCCCCGGGTGGCACAGGGCTGGATGGGGCTTTCGTATAGCAGGGACGGTGCTGCCTCTCGCTTCGCTCGCTGTCCGCCGCTCGCCGCTCGCTCGTGCAGCCAAAAATGGCCAGTTTTGGCCCGTTTTTGGGCCGTTTTGGCCAGTTTTTGGCCTGTTCTTGCATTGCGCGGTGACCGTCGAGAGCGGAGCAAAACGTCAGCCATCTCAGCACCCTGGAACCCCCCGGGTGGCACAGGGCTGGATGGGGCTTTCGTATAGCAGGGACGGTGCTGCCTCTCGCTTCGCTCGCTGTCCGCCGCTCGCCGCTCGCTCGCGCAGCCAAAAATGGCCAGTTTTGGCCCGTTTTTGGGCCGTTTTGGCCAGTTTTTGGCCTGTTCTTGCATTGCGCGGTGACCGTCGAGAGCGGAGCAAAACGTCAGCCATCTCAGCACCCTGGAACCCCCCGGGTGGCACAGGGCTGGATGGGGCTTTCGTATAGCAGGGACGGTGCTGCCTCTCGCTTCGCTCGCTGTCCGCCGCTCGCCGCTCGCGCAGCCAAAAATGGCCAGTTTTGGCCCGTTTTTGGGCCGTTTTGGCCAGTTTTTGGCCTGTTCTTGCATTGCGCGGTGACCGTCGAGAGCGGAGCAAAACGTCAGCCATCTCAGCACCCTGGAACCCCCCGGGTGGCACAGGGCTGGATGGGGCTTTCGTATAGCAGGGACGGTGCTGCCTCTCGCTTCGCTCGCTGTTCGCCGCTCGCCGCTCGCTCGCGCAGCCAAAAATGGCCAGTTTTGGCCCGTTTTTGGGCTGTTTTGGCCAGTTTTTGGCCTGTTCTTGCGTGGTGCGGTGACCGTCGTGAGCGGAGCAAAACGTCAGCCATCTCAGCACCCTGGAACCCCCCGGGTGGCACAGGGCTGGATGGGGCTTTCGTATAGCAGGGACGGTGCTGCCTCTCGCTTCGCTCGCTGTTCGCCGCTCGCCGCTCGCTCGCGCAGCCAAAAATGGCCAGTTT
>NW_027020762.1:70000-72500 GCF_036884655.1 Musa acuminata AAA Group
TTTTGGGCCGTTTTGGCCAGTTTTTGGCCTGTTCTTGCATTGCGCGGTGACCGTCGAGAGCGGAGCAAAACGTCAGCCATCTCAGCACCCTGGAACCCCCCGGGTGGCACAGGGCTGGATGGGGCTTTCGTATAGCAGGGACGGTGCTGCCTCTCGCTTCGCTCGCTGTCCGCCGCTCGCCGCTCGCTCGTGCAGCCAAAAATGGCCAGTTTTGGCCCGTTTTTGGGCCGTTTTGGCCAGTTTTTGGCCTGTTCTTGCATTGCGCGGTGACCGTCGAGAGCGGAGCAAAACGTCAGCCATCTCAGCACCCTGGAACCCCCCGGGTGGCACAGGGCTGGATGGGGCTTTCGTATAGCAGGGACGGTGCTGCCTCTCGCTTCGCTCGCTGTCCGCCGCTCGCCGCTCGCTCGTGCAGCCAAAAATGGCCAGTTTTGGCCCGTTTTTGGGCCGTTTTGGCCAGTTTTTGGCCTGTTCTTGCATTGCGCGGTGACCGTCGAGAGCGGAGCAAAACGTCAGCCATCTCAGCACCCTGGAACCCCCCGGGTGGCACAGGGCTGGATGGGGCTTTCGTATAGCAGGGACGGTGCTGCCTCTCGCTTCGCTCGCTGTCCGCCGCTCGCCGCTCGCTCGTGCAGCCAAAAATGGCCAGTTTTGGCCCGTTTTTGGGCCGTTTTGGCCAGTTTTTGGCCTGTTCTTGCATTGCGCGGTGACCGTCGAGAGCGGAGCAAAACGTCAGCCATCTCAGCACCCTGGAACCCCCCGGGTGGCACAGGGCTGGATGGGGCTTTCGTATAGCAGGGACGGTGCTGCCTCTCGCTTCGCTCGCTGTCCGCCGCTCGCCGCTCGCTCGTGCAGCCAAAAATGGCCAGTTTTGGCCCGTTTTTGGGCCGTTTTGGCCAGTTTTTGGCCTGTTCTTGCATTGCGCGGTGACCGTCGAGAGCGGAGCAAAACGTCAGCCATCTCAGCACCCTGGAACCCCCCGGGTGGCACAGGGCTGGATGGGGCTTTCGTATAGCAGGGACGGTGCTGCCTCTCGCTTCGCTCGCTGTCCGCCGCTCGCCGCTCGCTCGTGCAGCCAAAAATGGCCAGTTTTGGCCCGTTTTTGGGCCGTTTTGGCCAGTTTTTGGCCTGTTCTTGCATTGCGCGGTGACCGTCGAGAGCGGAGCAAAACGTCAGCCATCTCAGCACCCTGGAACCCCCCGGGTGGCACAGGGCTGGATGGGGCTTTCGTATAGCAGGGACGGTGCTGCCTCTCGCTTCGCTCGCTGTCCGCCGCTCGCCGCTCGCTCGTGCAGCCAAAAATGGCCAGTTTTGGCCCGTTTTTGGGCCGTTTTGGCCAGTTTTTGGCCTGTTCTTGCATTGCGCGGTGACCGTCGAGAGCGGAGCAAAACGTCAGCCATCTCAGCACCCTGGAACCCCCCGGGTGGCACAGGGCTGGATGGGGCTTTCGTATAGCAGGGACGGTGCTGCCTCTCGCTTCGCTCGCTGTCCGCCGCTCGCCGCTCGCTCGCGCAGCCAAAAATGGCCAGTTTTGGCCCGTTTTTGGGCCGTTTTGGCCAGTTTTTGGCCTGTTCTTGCATTGCGCGGTGACCGTCGAGAGCGGAGCAAAACGTCAGCCATCTCAGCACCCTGGAACCCCCCGGGTGGCACAGGGCTGGATGGGGCTTTCGTATAGCAGGGACGGTGCTGCCTCTCGCTTCGCTCGCTGTCCGCCGCTCGCCGCTCGCTCGTGCAGCCAAAAATGGCCAGTTTTGGCCCGTTTTTGGGCCGTTTTGGCCAGTTTTTGGCCTGTTCTTGCATTGCGCGGTGACCGTCGAGAGCGGAGCAAAACGTCAGCCATCTCAGCACCCTGGAACCCCCCCCGGGTGGCACAGGGCTGGATGGGGCTTTCGTATAGCAGGGACGGTGCTGCCTCTCGCTTCGCTCGCTGTCCGCCGCTCGCCGCTCGCTCGTGCAGCCAAAAATGGCCAGTTTTGGCCCGTTTTTGGGCCGTTTTGGCCAGTTTTTGGCCTGTTCTTGCATTGCGCGGTGACCGTCGAGAGCGGAGCAAAACGTCAGCCATCTCAGCACCCTGGAACCCCCCGGGTGGCACAGGGCTGGATGGGGCTTTCGTATAGCAGGGACGGTGCTGCCTCTCGCTTCGCTCGCTGTCCGCCGCTCGCCGCTCGCTCGTGCAGCCAAAAATGGCCAGTTTTGGCCCGTTTTTGGGCCGTTTTGGCCAGTTTTTGGCCTGTTCTTGCATTGCGCGGTGACCGTCGAGAGCGGAGCAAAACGTCAGCCATCTCAGCACCCTGGAACCCCCCGGGTGGCACAGGGCTGGATGGGGCTTTCGTATAGCAGGGACGGTGCTGCCTCTCGCTTCGCTCGCTGTCCGCCGCTCGCCGCTCGCTCGCGCAGCCAAAAATGGCCAGTTTTGGCCCGTTTTTGGGCCGTTTTGGCCAGTTTTTGGCCTGTTCTTGCATTGCGCGGTGACCGTCGAGAGCGGAGCAAAACGTCAGCC
>NW_027020762.1:82500-87500 GCF_036884655.1 Musa acuminata AAA Group
CTCCTTTTGGGCTGTTCTTTGCTAGATTGGGCTTTCGTATAGCATGGACGGTGCTGCTTCTCGCTTCGCTCGCTGTTCGCCGCTCGCCGCTCGCTCGCGCAGCCAAAAATGGCCAGTTTTGGCCCGTTTTTGGGCTGTTTTGGCCTGTTTTTGGTCTGTTCTGGCGTGGCGCGGTGACCGTCGTGAGCGGAGCAAAACGTCAGCCATCTCAGCACCTTGGAACCCCCCGGGTGGCACAGGGCTGGATGGGGCTTTCGTATAGCAGGGACGGTGCTGCCTCACGCTTCGCTCGCTGTTCGCCGCTCGCCGCTCGCTCGCGCAACCTAAAATGGCCAGTTTTGGCCCGTTTTTGGGCTGTTTTGGCCTGTTTTTGGTCCGTTCTTGCGTGGCACGGCGACCGTCGTGAGCGGAGCAAAACGTCAGCCATCTCAGCACCCTGGAACCCCCCGGGTGGCACAGGGCTGGATGGGGCTTTCGTATAGCAGGGACGGTGCTGCCTCTCGCTGCGCTCGCTGTTCGCCGCTCACCGCTCGCTCGCTCAGCCAAAAATGGCCAGTTTTGGCCCGTTTTTGGGCTGTTTTGGCCTGTTTTTGGTCCGTTCTTGCATGGCGCGGTGACCGTCGTGAGCGGAGCAAAACGTCAGCCATCTCAGCACCCTGGAACCCCCCGGGTGGCACAGGGCTGGATGGGGCTTTCGTATAGCAGGGACGGTGCTGCCTCACGCTTCGCTCGCTGTTCGCCGCTCGCCGCTCGCTCGCGCAGCCAAAAATGACCAGTTTTGGCCCGTTTTTGGGCTGTTTTGGCCTGTTTATGGTCCGTTCTTGCGTGGTGCGGTGACCGTCGTGAGCGGAGCAAAACGTCAGCCATCTCAGCACCCTGGAACCCCCCGGGTGGCACAGGGCTGGATGGGGCTTTCGTATATAGCAGGGACGGTGCTGCCTCTCGCTTCGCTCGCTGTCCGCCGCTCGCCGCTCGCTCGCGCAGCCAAAAATGGCCAGTTTTGGCCCGTTTTTGGGCCGTTTTAGCCAGTTTTTGGCCTGTTCTTGCATTGCGCGGTGACCGTCGAGAGCGGAGCAAAACGTCAGCCATCTCAGCACCCTGGAACCCCCCGGGTGGCACAGGGCTGGATGGGGCTTTCGTATAGCAGGGACGGTGCTGCCTCTCGCTTCGCTCGCTGTCCGCCGCTCGCCGCTCGCTCGTGCAGCCAAAAATGGCCAGTTTTGGCCCGTTTTTGGGCCGTTTTGGCCAGTTTTTGGCCTGTTCTTGCATTGCGCGGTGACCGTCGAGAGCGGAGCAAAACGTCAGCCATCTCAGCACCCTGGAACCCCCCGGGTGGCACAGGGCTGGATGGGGCTTTCGTATAGCAGGGACGGTGCTGCCTCTCGCTTCGCTCGCTGTCCGCCGCTCGCCGCTCGCTCGTGCAGCCAAAAATGGCCAGTTTTGGCCCGTTTTTGGGCCGTTTTGGCCAGTTTTTGGCCTGTTCTTGCATTGCGCGGTGACCGTCGAGAGCGGAGCAAAACGTCAGCCATCTCAGCACCCTGGAACCCCCCGGGTGGCACAGGGCTGGATGGGGCTTTCGTATAGCAGGGACGGTGCTGCCTCTCGCTTCGCTCGCTGTCCGCCGCTCGCCGCTCGCTCGTGCAGCCAAAAATGGCCAGTTTTGGCCCGTTTTTGGGCCGTTTTGGCCAGTTTTTGGCCTGTTCTTGCATTGCGCGGTGACCGTCGAGAGCGGAGCAAAACGTCAGCCATCTCAGCACCCTGGAACCCCCCGGGTGGCACAGGGCTGGATGGGGCTTTCGTATAGCAGGGACGGTGCTGCCTCTCGCTTCGCTCGCTGTCCGCCGCTCGCCGCTCGCTCGTGCAGCCAAAAATGGCCAGTTTTGGCCCGTTTTTGGGCCGTTTTGGCCAGTTTTTGGCCTGTTCTTGCATTGCGCGGTGACCGTCGAGAGCGGAGCAAAACGTCAGCCATCTCAGCACCCTGGAACCCCCCGGGTGGCACAGGGCTGGATGGGGCTTTCGTATAGCAGGGACGGTGCTGCCTCTCGCTTCGCTCGCTGTCCGCCGCTCGCCGCTCGCTCGTGCAGCCAAAAATGGCCAGTTTTGGCCCGTTTTTGGGCCGTTTTGGCCAGTTTTTGGCCTGTTCTTGCATTGCGCGGTGACCGTCGAGAGCGGAGCAAAACGTCAGCCATCTCAGCACCCTGGAACCCCCCGGGTGGCACAGGGCTGGATGGGGCTTTCGTATAGCAGGGACGGTGCTGCCTCTCGCTTCGCTCGCTGTCCGCCGCTCGCCGCTCGCTCGTGCAGCCAAAAATGGCCAGTTTTGGCCCGTTTTTGGGCCGTTTTGGCCAGTTTTTGGCCTGTTCTTGCATTGCGCGGTGACCGTCGAGAGCGGAGCAAAACGTCAGCCATCTCAGCACCCTGGAACCCCCCGGGTGGCACAGGGCTGGATGGGGCTTTCGTATAGCAGGGACGGTGCTGCCTCTCGCTTCGCTCGCTGTCCGCCGCTCGCCGCTCGCTCGTGCAGCCAAAAATGGCCAGTTTTGGCCCGTTTTTGGGCCGTTTTGGCCAGTTTTTGGCCTGTTCTTGCATTGCGCGGTGACCGTCGAGAGCGGAGCAAAACGTCAGCCATCTCAGCACCCTGGAACCCCCCGGGTGGCACAGGGCTGGATGGGGCTTTCGTATAGCAGGGACGGTGCTGCCTCTCGCTTCGCTCGCTGTCCGCCGCTCGCCGCTCGCTCGTGCAGCCAAAAATGGCCAGTTTTGGCCCGTTTTTGGGCCGTTTTGGCCAGTTTTTGGCCTGTTCTTGCATTGCGCGGTGACCGTCGAGAGCGGAGCAAAACGTCAGCCATCTCAGCACCCTGGAACCCCCCGGGTGGCACAGGGCTGGATGGGGCTTTCGTATAGCAGGGACGGTGCTGCCTCTCGCTTCGCTCGCTGTCCGCCGCTCGCCGCTCGCTCGCGCAGCCAAAAATGGCCAGTTTTGGCCCGTTTTTGGGCCGTTTTGGCCAGTTTTTGGCCTGTTCTTGCATTGCGCGGTGACCGTCGAGAGCGGAGCAAAACGTCAGCCATCTCAGCACCCTGGAACCCCCCGGGTGGCACAGGGCTGGATGGGGCTTTCGTATAGCAGGGACGGTGCTGCCTCTCGCTTCGCTCGCTGTCCGCCGCTCGCCGCTCGCTCGTGCAGCCAAAAATGGCCAGTTTTGGCCCGTTTTTGGGCCGTTTTGGCCAGTTTTTGGCCTGTTCTTGCATTGCGCGGTGACCGTCGAGAGCGGAGCAAAACGTCAGCCATCTCAGCACCCTGGAACCCCCCCCGGGTGGCACAGGGCTGGATGGGGCTTTCGTATAGCAGGGACGGTGCTGCCTCTCGCTTCGCTCGCTGTCCGCCGCTCGCCGCTCGCTCGTGCAGCCAAAAATGGCCAGTTTTGGCCCGTTTTTGGGCCGTTTTGGCCAGTTTTTGGCCTGTTCTTGCATTGCGCGGTGACCGTCGAGAGCGGAGCAAAACGTCAGCCATCTCAGCACCCTGGAACCCCCCGGGTGGCACAGGGCTGGATGGGGCTTTCGTATAGCAGGGACGGTGCTGCCTCTCGCTTCGCTCGCTGTCCGCCGCTCGCCGCTCGCTCGTGCAGCCAAAAATGGCCAGTTTTGGCCCGTTTTTGGGCCGTTTTGGCCAGTTTTTGGCCTGTTCTTGCATTGCGCGGTGACCGTCGAGAGCGGAGCAAAACGTCAGCCATCTCAGCACCCTGGAACCCCCCGGGTGGCACAGGGCTGGATGGGGCTTTCGTATAGCAGGGACGGTGCTGCCTCTCGCTTCGCTCGCTGTCCGCCGCTCGCCGCTCGCTCGCGCAGCCAAAAATGGCCAGTTTTGGCCCGTTTTTGGGCCGTTTTGGCCAGTTTTTGGCCTGTTCTTGCATTGCGCGGTGACCGTCGAGAGCGGAGCAAAACGTCAGCCATCTCAGCACCCTGGAACCCCCCGGGTGGCACAGGGCTGGATGGGGCTTTCGTATAGCAGGGACGGTGCTGCCTCTCGCTTCGCTCGCTGTCCGCCGCTCGCCGCTCGCTCGTGCAGCCAAAAATGGCCAGTTTTGGCCCGTTTTTGGGCCGTTTTGGCCAGTTTTTGGCCTGTTCTTGCATTGCGCGGTGACCGTCGAGAGCGGAGCAAAACGTCAGCCATCTCAGCACCCTGGAACCCCCCGGGTGGCACAGGGCTGGATGGGGCTTTCGTATAGCAGGGACGGTGCTGCCTCTCGCTTCGCTCGCTGTCCGCCGCTCGCCGCTCGCTCGTGCAGCCAAAAATGGCCAGTTTTGGCCCGTTTTTGGGCCGTTTTGGCCAGTTTTTGGCCTGTTCTTGCATTGCGCGGTGACCGTCGAGAGCGGAGCAAAACGTCAGCCATCTCAGCACCCTGGAACCCCCCGGGTGGCACAGGGCTGGATGGGGCTTTCGTATAGCAGGGACGGTGCTGCCTCTCGCTTCGCTCGCTGTCCGCCGCTCGCCGCTCGCTCGTGCAGCCAAAAATGGCCAGTTTTGGCCCGTTTTTGGGCCGTTTTGGCCAGTTTTTGGCCTGTTCTTGCATTGCGCGGTGACCGTCGAGAGCGGAGCAAAACGTCAGCCATCTCAGCACCCTGGAACCCCCCGGGTGGCACAGGGCTGGATGGGGCTTTCGTATAGCAGGGACGGTGCTGCCTCTCGCTTCGCTCGCTGTCCGCCGCTCGCCGCTCGCTCGCGCAGCCAAAAATGGCCAGTTTTGGCCCGTTTTTGGGCCGTTTTGGCCAGTTTTTGGCCTGTTCTTGCATTGCGCGGTGACCGTCGAGAGCGGAGCAAAACGTCAGCCATCTCAGCACCCTGGAACCCCCCGGGTGGCACAGGGCTGGATGGGGCTTTCGTATAGCAGGGACGGTGCTGCCTCTCGCTTCGCTCGCTGTCCGCCGCTCGCCGCTCGCGCAGCCAAAAATGGCCAGTTTTGGCCCGTTTTTGGGCCGTTTTGGCCAGTTTTTGGCCTGTT
>NW_027020762.1:97500-102500 GCF_036884655.1 Musa acuminata AAA Group
CGCGGTGACCGTCGAGAGCGGAGCAAAACGTCAGCCATCTCAGCACCCTGGAACCCCCCGGGTGGCACAGGGCTGGATGGGGCTTTCGTATAGCAGGGACGGTGCTGCCTCTCGCTTCGCTCGCTGTCCGCCGCTCGCCGCTCGCTCGTGCAGCCAAAAATGGCCAGTTTTGGCCCGTTTTTGGGCCGTTTTGGCCAGTTTTTGGCCTGTTCTTGCATTGCGCGGTGACCGTCGAGAGCGGAGCAAAACGTCAGCCATCTCAGCACCCTGGAACCCCCCGGGTGGCACAGGGCTGGATGGGGCTTTCGTATAGCAGGGACGGTGCTGCCTCTCGCTTCGCTCGCTGTCCGCCGCTCGCCGCTCGCTCGTGCAGCCAAAAATGGCCAGTTTTGGCCCGTTTTTGGGCCGTTTTGGCCAGTTTTTGGCCTGTTCTTGCATTGCGCGGTGACCGTCGAGAGCGGAGCAAAACGTCAGCCATCTCAGCACCCTGGAACCCCCCGGGTGGCACAGGGCTGGATGGGGCTTTCGTATAGCAGGGACGGTGCTGCCTCTCGCTTCGCTCGCTGTCCGCCGCTCGCCGCTCGCTCGTGCAGCCAAAAATGGCCAGTTTTGGCCCGTTTTTGGGCCGTTTTGGCCAGTTTTTGGCCTGTTCTTGCATTGCGCGGTGACCGTCGAGAGCGGAGCAAAACGTCAGCCATCTCAGCACCCTGGAACCCCCCGGGTGGCACAGGGCTGGATGGGGCTTTCGTATAGCAGGGACGGTGCTGCCTCTCGCTTCGCTCGCTGTCCGCCGCTCGCCGCTCGCTCGTGCAGCCAAAAATGGCCAGTTTTGGCCCGTTTTTGGGCCGTTTTGGCCAGTTTTTGGCCTGTTCTTGCATTGCGCGGTGACCGTCGAGAGCGGAGCAAAACGTCAGCCATCTCAGCACCCTGGAACCCCCCGGGTGGCACAGGGCTGGATGGGGCTTTCGTATAGCAGGGACGGTGCTGCCTCTCGCTTCGCTCGCTGTCCGCCGCTCGCCGCTCGCTCGTGCAGCCAAAAATGGCCAGTTTTGGCCCGTTTTTGGGCCGTTTTGGCCAGTTTTTGGCCTGTTCTTGCATTGCGCGGTGACCGTCGAGAGCGGAGCAAAACGTCAGCCATCTCAGCACCCTGGAACCCCCCGGGTGGCACAGGGCTGGATGGGGCTTTCGTATAGCAGGGACGGTGCTGCCTCTCGCTTCGCTCGCTGTCCGCCGGTCCGCCGCTCGCCGCTCGCTCGTGCAGCCAAAAATGGCCAGTTTTGGCCCGTTTTTGGGCCGTTTTGGCCAGTTTTTGGCCTGTTCTTGCATTGCGCGGTGACCGTCGAGAGCGGAGCAAAACGTCAGCCATCTCAGCACCCTGGAACCCCCCGGGTGGCACAGGGCTGGATGGGGCTTTCGTATAGCAGGGACGGTGCTGCCTCTCGCTTCGCTCGCTGTCCGCCGCTCGCCGCTCGCTCGTGCAGCCAAAAATGGCCAGTTTTGGCCCGTTTTTGGGCCGTTTTGGCCAGTTTTTGGCCTGTTCTTGCATTGCGCGGTGACCGTCGAGAGCGGAGCAAAACGTCAGCCATCTCAGCACCCTGGAACCCCCCGGGTGGCACAGGGCTGGATGGGGCTTTCGTATAGCAGGGACGGTGCTGCCTCTCGCTTCGCTCGCTGTCCGCCGCTCGCCGCTCGCTCGTGCAGCCAAAAATGGCCAGTTTTGGCCCGTTTTTGGGCCGTTTTGGCCAGTTTTTGGCCTGTTCTTGCATTGCGCGGTGACCGTCGAGAGCGGAGCAAAACGTCAGCCATCTCAGCACCCTGGAACCCCCCGGGTGGCACAGGGCTGGATGGGGCTTTCGTATAGCAGGGACGGTGCTGCCTCTCGCTTCGCTCGCTGTCCGCCGCTCGCCGCTCGCTCGCGCAGCCAAAAATGGCCAGTTTTGGCCCGTTTTTGGGCCGTTTTGGCCAGTTTTTGGCCTGTTCTTGCATTGCGCGGTGACCGTCGAGAGCGGAGCAAAACGTCAGCCATCTCAGCACCCTGGAACCCCCCGGGTGGCACAGGGCTGGATGGGGCTTTCGTATAGCAGGGACGGTGCTGCCTCTCGCTTCGCTCGCTGTCCGCCGCTCGCCGCTCGCTCGTGCAGCCAAAAATGGCCAGTTTTGGCCCGTTTTTGGGCCGTTTTGGCCAGTTTTTGGCCTGTTCTTGCATTGCGCGGTGACCGTCGAGAGCGGAGCAAAACGTCAGCCATCTCAGCACCCTGGAACCCCCCCGGGTGGCACAGGGCTGGATGGGGCTTTCGTATAGCAGGGACGGTGCTGCCTCTCGCTTCGCTCGCTGTCCGCCGCTCGCCGCTCGCTCGTGCAGCCAAAAATGGCCAGTTTTGGCCCGTTTTTGGGCCGTTTTGGCCAGTTTTTGGCCTGTTCTTGCATTGCGCGGTGACCGTCGAGAGCGGAGCAAAACGTCAGCCATCTCAGCACCCTGGAACCCCCCGGGTGGCACAGGGCTGGATGGGGCTTTCGTATAGCAGGGACGGTGCTGCCTCTCGCTTCGCTCGCTGTCCGCCGCTCGCCGCTCGCTCGTGCAGCCAAAAATGGCCAGTTTTGGCCCGTTTTTGGGCCGTTTTGGCCAGTTTTTGGCCTGTTCTTGCATTGCGCGGTGACCGTCGAGAGCGGAGCAAAACGTCAGCCATCTCAGCACCCTGGAACCCCCCGGGTGGCACAGGGCTGGATGGGGCTTTCGTATAGCAGGGACGGTGCTGCCTCTCGCTTCGCTCGCTGTCCGCCGCTCGCCGCTCGCTCGCGCAGCCAAAAATGGCCAGTTTTGGCCCGTTTTTGGGCCGTTTTGGCCAGTTTTTGGCCTGTTCTTGCATTGCGCGGTGACCGTCGAGAGCGGAGCAAAACGTCAGCCATCTCAGCACCCTGGAACCCCCCGGGTGGCACAGGGCTGGATGGGGCTTTCGTATAGCAGGGACGGTGCTGCCTCTCGCTTCGCTCGCTGTCCGCCGCTCGCCGCTCGCTCGTGCAGCCAAAAATGGCCAGTTTTGGCCCGTTTTTGGGCCGTTTTGGCCAGTTTTTGGCCTGTTCTTGCATTGCGCGGTGACCGTCGAGAGCGGAGCAAAACGTCAGCCATCTCAGCACCCTGGAACCCCCCGGGTGGCACAGGGCTGGATGGGGCTTTCGTATAGCAGGGACGGTGCTGCCTCTCGCTTCGCTCGCTGTCCGCCGCTCGCCGCTCGCTCGTGCAGCCAAAAATGGCCAGTTTTGGCCCGTTTTTGGGCCGTTTTGGCCAGTTTTTGGCCTGTTCTTGCATTGCGCGGTGACCGTCGAGAGCGGAGCAAAACGTCAGCCATCTCAGCACCCTGGAACCCCCCGGGTGGCACAGGGCTGGATGGGGCTTTCGTATAGCAGGGACGGTGCTGCCTCTCGCTTCGCTCGCTGTCCGCCGCTCGCCGCTCGCTCGTGCAGCCAAAAATGGCCAGTTTTGGCCCGTTTTTGGGCCGTTTTGGCCAGTTTTTGGCCTGTTCTTGCATTGCGCGGTGACCGTCGAGAGCGGAGCAAAACGTCAGCCATCTCAGCACCCTGGAACCCCCCGGGTGGCACAGGGCTGGATGGGGCTTTCGTATAGCAGGGACGGTGCTGCCTCTCGCTTCGCTCGCTGTCCGCCGCTCGCCGCTCGCTCGCGCAGCCAAAAATGGCCAGTTTTGGCCCGTTTTTGGGCCGTTTTGGCCAGTTTTTGGCCTGTTCTTGCATTGCGCGGTGACCGTCGAGAGCGGAGCAAAACGTCAGCCATCTCAGCACCCTGGAACCCCCCGGGTGGCACAGGGCTGGATGGGGCTTTCGTATAGCAGGGACGGTGCTGCCTCTCGCTTCGCTCGCTGTCCGCCGCTCGCCGCTCGCGCAGCCAAAAATGGCCAGTTTTGGCCCGTTTTTGGGCCGTTTTGGCCAGTTTTTGGCCTGTTCTTGCATTGCGCGGTGACCGTCGAGAGCGGAGCAAAACGTCAGCCATCTCAGCACCCTGGAACCCCCCGGGTGGCACAGGGCTGGATGGGGCTTTCGTATAGCAGGGACGGTGCTGCCTCTCGCTTCGCTCGCTGTTCGCCGCTCGCCGCTCGCTCGCGCAGCCAAAAATGGCCAGTTTTGGCCCGTTTTTGGGCTGTTTTGGCCAGTTTTTGGCCTGTTCTTGCGTGGTGCGGTGACCGTCGTGAGCGGAGCAAAACGTCAGCCATCTCAGCACCCTGGAACCCCCCGGGTGGCACAGGGCTGGATGGGGCTTTCGTATAGCAGGGACGGTGCTGCCTCTCGCTTCGCTCGCTGTTCGCCGCTCGCCGCTCGCTCGCGCAGCCAAAAATGGCCAGTTTTGGCCCGTTTTTGGGCTGTTTTGGCCTGTTTTTGGGCTGTTCTTGTGTGGCGCGGTGACCGTCGTGAGCGGAGCAAAATGTCAGCCATCTCAGCACCCTGGAACCCCCCGGGTGGCACAGGGCTGGATGGGGCTTTCGTATAGCAGGGACGGTGCTGCCTCGCGCTTCGCTCGCTGTTCGCCGCTCTCCGCTCGCTCGCGCAGCAAAAAATGGCCAGTTTTGGCCCGTTTTTGGGCTGTTTTGGCCAGTTTTTGGCCTGTTCTTGCGTGCCGCGGCGACCGTCGTGAGCGGAGCAAAACGTCAGCCATCTCAGCACCCTGGAACCCCCCGGGTGGCACAGGGCTGGATGGGGCTTTCGTATAGCAGGGACGGTGCTGCCTCTCGCTTCGCTCGCTGTCCGCCGCTCGCTGCTCGCTCGCGCAGCCAAAAATGGCCAGTTTTGGCCCGTTTTTGGGCTGTTTTGGCCTGTTTTTGGGCTGTTCTTGTGTGCCGCGGCGACCGTCGTGAGCGGAGCAAAATGTCAGCCATCTCAGCACCCTGGAACCCCCCGGGTGGCACAGGGCTGGATGGGGCTTTCGTATAGCAGGGACGGTGCTGCCTCTCGCTTCGCTCGCTGTCCGCCGCTCGCCGCTCGCTCGCGCAGCC
>NW_027020762.1:112500-115000 GCF_036884655.1 Musa acuminata AAA Group
CCAGTTTTGGCCCGTTTTTGGGCCGTTTTGGCCAGTTTTTGGCCTGTTCTTGCATTGCGCGGTGACCGTCGAGAGCGGAGCAAAACGTCAGCCATCTCAGCACCCTGGAACCCCCCGGGTGGCACAGGGCTGGATGGGGCTTTCGTATAGCAGGGACGGTGCTGCCTCTCGCTTCGCTCGCTGTCCGCCGCTCGCCGCTCGCTCGTGCAGCCAAAAATGGCCAGTTTTGGCCCGTTTTTGGGCCGTTTTGGCCAGTTTTTGGCCTGTTCTTGCATTGCGCGGTGACCGTCGAGAGCGGAGCAAAACGTCAGCCATCTCAGCACCCTGGAACCCCCCGGGTGGCACAGGGCTGGATGGGGCTTTCGTATAGCAGGGACGGTGCTGCCTCTCGCTTCGCTCGCTGTCCGCCGCTCGCCGCTCGCTCGTGCAGCCAAAAATGGCCAGTTTTGGCCCGTTTTTGGGCCGTTTTGGCCAGTTTTTGGCCTGTTCTTGCATTGCGCGGTGACCGTCGAGAGCGGAGCAAAACGTCAGCCATCTCAGCACCCTGGAACCCCCCGGGTGGCACAGGGCTGGATGGGGCTTTCGTATAGCAGGGACGGTGCTGCCTCTCGCTTCGCTCGCTGTCCGCCGCTCGCCGCTCGCTCGTGCAGCCAAAAATGGCCAGTTTTGGCCCGTTTTTGGGCCGTTTTGGCCAGTTTTTGGCCTGTTCTTGCATTGCGCGGTGACCGTCGAGAGCGGAGCAAAACGTCAGCCATCTCAGCACCCTGGAACCCCCCGGGTGGCACAGGGCTGGATGGGGCTTTCGTATAGCAGGGACGGTGCTGCCTCTCGCTTCGCTCGCTGTCCGCCGCTCGCCGCTCGCTCGTGCAGCCAAAAATGGCCAGTTTTGGCCCGTTTTTGGGCCGTTTTGGCCAGTTTTTGGCCTGTTCTTGCATTGCGCGGTGACCGTCGAGAGCGGAGCAAAACGTCAGCCATCTCAGCACCCTGGAACCCCCCGGGTGGCACAGGGCTGGATGGGGCTTTCGTATAGCAGGGACGGTGCTGCCTCTCGCTTCGCTCGCTGTCCGCCGCTCGCCGCTCGCTCGTGCAGCCAAAAATGGCCAGTTTTGGCCCGTTTTTGGGCCGTTTTGGCCAGTTTTTGGCCTGTTCTTGCATTGCGCGGTGACCGTCGAGAGCGGAGCAAAACGTCAGCCATCTCAGCACCCTGGAACCCCCCGGGTGGCACAGGGCTGGATGGGGCTTTCGTATAGCAGGGACGGTGCTGCCTCTCGCTTCGCTCGCTGTCCGCCGCTCGCCGCTCGCTCGCGCAGCCAAAAATGGCCAGTTTTGGCCCGTTTTTGGGCCGTTTTGGCCAGTTTTTGGCCTGTTCTTGCATTGCGCGGTGACCGTCGAGAGCGGAGCAAAACGTCAGCCATCTCAGCACCCTGGAACCCCCCGGGTGGCACAGGGCTGGATGGGGCTTTCGTATAGCAGGGACGGTGCTGCCTCTCGCTTCGCTCGCTGTCCGCCGCTCGCCGCTCGCTCGTGCAGCCAAAAATGGCCAGTTTTGGCCCGTTTTTGGGCCGTTTTGGCCAGTTTTTGGCCTGTTCTTGCATTGCGCGGTGACCGTCGAGAGCGGAGCAAAACGTCAGCCATCTCAGCACCCTGGAACCCCCCCCGGGTGGCACAGGGCTGGATGGGGCTTTCGTATAGCAGGGACGGTGCTGCCTCTCGCTTCGCTCGCTGTCCGCCGCTCGCCGCTCGCTCGTGCAGCCAAAAATGGCCAGTTTTGGCCCGTTTTTGGGCCGTTTTGGCCAGTTTTTGGCCTGTTCTTGCATTGCGCGGTGACCGTCGAGAGCGGAGCAAAACGTCAGCCATCTCAGCACCCTGGAACCCCCCGGGTGGCACAGGGCTGGATGGGGCTTTCGTATAGCAGGGACGGTGCTGCCTCTCGCTTCGCTCGCTGTCCGCCGCTCGCCGCTCGCTCGTGCAGCCAAAAATGGCCAGTTTTGGCCCGTTTTTGGGCCGTTTTGGCCAGTTTTTGGCCTGTTCTTGCATTGCGCGGTGACCGTCGAGAGCGGAGCAAAACGTCAGCCATCTCAGCACCCTGGAACCCCCCGGGTGGCACAGGGCTGGATGGGGCTTTCGTATAGCAGGGACGGTGCTGCCTCTCGCTTCGCTCGCTGTCCGCCGCTCGCCGCTCGCTCGCGCAGCCAAAAATGGCCAGTTTTGGCCCGTTTTTGGGCCGTTTTGGCCAGTTTTTGGCCTGTTCTTGCATTGCGCGGTGACCGTCGAGAGCGGAGCAAAACGTCAGCCATCTCAGCACCCTGGAACCCCCCGGGTGGCACAGGGCTGGATGGGGCTTTCGTATAGCAGGGACGGTGCTGCCTCTCGCTTCGCTCGCTGTCCGCCGCTCGCCGCTCGCTCGTGCAGCCAAAAATGGCCAGTTTTGGCCCGTTTTTGGGCCGTTTTGGCCAGTTTTTGGCCTGTTCTTGCATTGCGCGGTGACCGTCGAGAGCGG
>NW_027020762.1:125000-128751 GCF_036884655.1 Musa acuminata AAA Group
ATCTCAGCACCTTGGAACCCCCCGGGTGGCACAGGGCTGGATGGGGCTTTCGTATAGCAGGGACGGTGCTGCCTCACGCTTCGCTCGCTGTTCGCCGCTCGCCGCTCGCTCGCGCAACCTAAAATGGCCAGTTTTGGCCCGTTTTTGGGCTGTTTTGGCCTGTTTTTGGTCCGTTCTTGCGTGGCACGGCGACCGTCGTGAGCGGAGCAAAACGTCAGCCATCTCAGCACCCTGGAACCCCCCGGGTGGCACAGGGCTGGATGGGGCTTTCGTATAGCAGGGACGGTGCTGCCTCTCGCTTCGCTCGCTGTTCGCCGCTCACCCGCTCGCTCGCTCAGCCAAAAATGGCCAGTTTTGGCCCGTTTTTGGGCTGTTTTGGCCTGTTTTTGGTCCGTTCTTGCATGGCGCGGTGACCGTCGTGAGCGGAGCAAAACGTCAGCCATCTCAGCACCCTGGAACCCCCCGGGTGGCACAGGGCTGGATGGGGCTTTCGTATAGCAGGGACGGTGCTGCCTCACGCTTCGCTCGCTGTTCGCCGCTCGCCGCTCGCTCGCGCAGCCAAAAATGACCAGTTTTGGCCCGTTTTTGGGCTGTTTTGGCCTGTTTATGGTCCGTTCTTGCGTGGTGCGGTGACCGTCGTGAGCGGAGCAAAACGTCAGCCATCTCAGCACCCTGGAACCCCCCGGGTGGCACAGGGCTGGATGGGGCTTTCGTATATAGCAGGGACGGTGCTGCCTCTCGCTTCGCTCGCTGTCCGCCGCTCGCCGCTCGCTCGCGCAGCCAAAAATGGCCAGTTTTGGCCCGTTTTTGGGCCGTTTTAGCCAGTTTTTTGGCCTGTTCTTGCATTGCGCGGTGACCGTCGAGAGCGGAGCAAAACGTCAGCCATCTCAGCACCCTGGAACCCCCCGGGTGGCACAGGGCTGGATGGGGCTTTCGTATAGCAGGGACGGTGCTGCCTCTCGCTTCGCTCGCTGTCCGCCGCTCGCCGCTCGCTCGTGCAGCCAAAAATGGCCAGTTTTGGCCCGTTTTTGGGCCGTTTTGGCCAGTTTTTGGCCTGTTCTTGCATTGCGCGGTGACCGTCGAGAGCGGAGCAAAACGTCAGCCATCTCAGCACCCTGGAACCCCCCGGGTGGCACAGGGCTGGATGGGGCTTTCGTATAGCAGGGACGGTGCTGCCTCTCGCTTCGCTCGCTGTCCGCCGCTCGCCGCTCGCTCGTGCAGCCAAAAATGGCCAGTTTTGGCCCGTTTTTGGGCCGTTTTGGCCAGTTTTTGGCCTGTTCTTGCATTGCGCGGTGACCGTCGAGAGCGGAGCAAAACGTCAGCCATCTCAGCACCTGGAACCCCCCGGGTGGCACAGGGCTGGATGGGGCTTTCGTATAGCAGGGACGGTGCTGCCTCTCGCTTCGCTCGCTGTCCGCCGCTCGCCGCTCGCTCGTGCAGCCAAAAATGGCCAGTTTTGGCCCGTTTTTGGGCCGTTTTGGCCAGTTTTTGGCCTGTTCTTGCATTGCGCGGTGACCGTCGAGAGCGGAGCAAAACGTCAGCCATCTCAGCACCCTGGAACCCCCCGGGTGGCACAGGGCTGGATGGGGCTTTCGTATAGCAGGGACGGTGCTGCCTCTCGCTTCGCTCGCTGTCCGCCGCTCGCCGCTCGCTCGTGCAGCCAAAAATGGCCAGTTTTGGCCCGTTTTTGGGCCGTTTTGGCCAGTTTTTGGCCTGTTCTTGCATTGCGCGGTGACCGTCGAGAGCGGAGCAAAACGTCAGCCATCTCAGCACCCTGGAACCCCCCGGGTGGCACAGGGCTGGATGGGGCTTTCGTATAGCAGGGACGGTGCTGCCTCTCGCTTCGCTCGCTGTCCGCCGCTCGCCGCTCGCTCGTGCAGCCAAAAATGGCCAGTTTTGGCCCGTTTTTGGGCCGTTTTGGCCAGTTTTTGGCCTGTTCTTGCATTGCGCGGTGACCGTCGAGAGCGGAGCAAAACGTCAGCCATCTCAGCACCCTGGAACCCCCCGGGTGGCACAGGGCTGGATGGGGCTTTCGTATAGCAGGGACGGTGCTGCCTCTCGCTTCGCTCGCTGTCCCGCCGCTCGCCGCTCGCTCGTGCAGCCAAAAATGGCCAGTTTTGGCCCGTTTTTGGGCCGTTTTGGCCAGTTTTTGGCCTGTTCTTGCATTGCGCGGTGACCGTCGAGAGCGGAGCAAAACGTCAGCCATCTCAGCACCCTGGAACCCCCCCGGGTGGCACAGGGCTGGATGGGGCTTTCGTATAGCAGGGACGGTGCTGCCTCTCGCTTCGCTCGCTGTCCGCCGCTCGCCGCTCGCTCGTGCAGCCAAAAATGGCCAGTTTTGGCCCGTTTTTGGGCCGTTTTGGCCAGTTTTTGGCCTGTTCTTGCATTGCGCGGTGACCGTCGAGAGCGGAGCAAAACGTCAGCCATCTCAGCACCCTGGAACCCCCCGGGTGGCACAGGGCTGGATGGGGCTTTCGTATAGCAGGGACGGTGCTGCCTCTCGCTTCGCTCGCTGTCCGCCGCTCGCCGCTCGCTCGTGCAGCCAAAAATGGCCAGTTTTGGCCCGTTTTTGGGCCGTTTTGGCCAGTTTTTGGCCTGTTCTTGCATTGCGCGGTGACCGTCGAGAGCGGAGCAAAACGTCAGCCATCTCAGCACCCTGGAACCCCCCGGGTGGCACAGGGCTGGATGGGGCTTTCGTATAGCAGGGACGGTGCTGCCTCTCGCTTCGCTCGCTGTCCGCCGCTCGCCGCTCGCTCGTGCAGCCAAAAATGGCCAGTTTTGGCCCGTTTTTGGGCCGTTTTGGCCAGTTTTTGGCCTGTTCTTGCATTGCGCGGTGACCGTCGAGAGCGGAGCAAAACGTCAGCCATCTCAGCACCCTGGAACCCCCCGGGTGGCACAGGGCTGGATGGGGCTTTCGTATAGCAGGGACGGTGCTGCCTCTCGCTTCGCTCGCTGTCCCGCCGCTCGCCGCTCGCTCGTGCAGCCAAAAATGGCCAGTTTTGGCCCGTTTTTGGGCCGTTTTGGCCAGTTTTTGGCCTGTTCTTGCATTGCGCGGTGACCGTCGAGAGCGGAGCAAAACGTCAGCCATCTCAGCACCCTGGAACCCCCCGGGTGGCACAGGGCTGGATGGGGGCTTTCGTATAGCAGGGACGGTGCTGCCTCTCGCTTCGCTCGCTGTCCGCCGCTCGCCGCTCGCTCGCGCAGCCAAAAATGGCCAGTTTTGGCCCGTTTTTGGGCCGTTTTGGCCAGTTTTTGGCCTGTTCTTGCATTGCGCGGTGACCGTCGAGAGCGGAGCAAAACGTCAGCCATCTCAGCACCCTGGAACCCCCCCGGGTGGCACAGGGCTGGATGGGGCTTTCGTATAGCAGGGGACGGTGCTGCCTCTCGCTTCGCTCGCTGTCCGCCGCTCGCCGCTCGCTCGTGCAGCCAAAAATGGCCAGTTTTGGCCCGTTTTTGGGCCGTTTTGGCCAGTTTTTGGCCTGTTCTTGCATTGCGCGGTGACCGTCGAGAGCGGAGCAAAACGTCAGCCATCTCAGCACCCTGGAACCCCCCCCGGGTGGCACAGGGCTGGATGGGGCTTTCGTATAGCAGGGACGGTGCTGCCTCTCGCTTCGCTCGCTGTCCGCCGCTCGCCGCTCGCTCGTGCAGCCAAAAATGGCCAGTTTTGGCCCGTTTTTTGGGCCGTTTTGGCCAGTTTTTGGCCTGTTCTTGCATTGC
Source organism: Musa acuminata AAA Group (assembly GCF_036884655.1). NCBI lineage: Eukaryota > Viridiplantae > Streptophyta > Magnoliopsida > Zingiberales > Musaceae > Musa > Musa acuminata. Next base: position 128,718 of record NW_027020762.1, read on the forward strand.
GCGGTGACCGTCGAGAGCGGAGCAAAACGTCAGC
>NW_027020763.1:0-2500 GCF_036884655.1 Musa acuminata AAA Group
CGCGGCACGCAAGAACAGGCCAAAAACTGGCCAAAACAGCCCAAAAACGGGCCAAAACTGGCCATTTTTTGCTGCGCGAGCGAGCGGAGAGCGGCGAACAGCGAGCGAAGCGCGAGGCAGCACCGTCCCTGCTATACGAAAGCCCCATCCAGCCCTGTGCCACCCGGGGGGTTCCAGGGTGCTGAGATGGCTGACATTTTGCTCCGCTCACGACGGTCACCGCGCCACACAAGAACAGCCCAAAAACAGGCCAAAACAGCCCAAAAACGGGCCAAAACTGGCCATTTTTGGCTGCGCGAGCGAGCGGCGAGCGGCGAACAGCGAGCGAAGCGAGAGGCAGCACCGTCCCTGCTATACGAAAGCCCCATCCAGCCCTGTGCCACCCGGGGGGTTCCAGGGTGCTGAGATGGCTGACGTTTTGCTCCGCTCACGACGGTCACCGCACCACGCAAGAACAGGCCAAAAACTGGCCAAAACAGCCCAAAAACGGGCCAAAACTGGCCATTTTTGGCTGCGCGATGCGAGCGGCGAGCGGCGAACAGCGAGCGAAGCGAGAGGCAGCACCGTCCCTGCTATACGAAAGCCCCATCCAGCCCTGTGCCACCCGGGGGGTTCCAGGGTGCTGAGATGGCTGACGTTTTGCTCCGCTCTCGACGGTCACCGCGCAATGCAAGAACAGGCCAAAAACTGGCCAAAACGGCCCAAAAACGGGCCAAAACTGGCCATTTTTGGCTGCGCGAGCGGCGAGCGGCGGACAGCGAGCGAAGCGAGAGGCAGCACCGTCCCTGCTATACGAAAGCCCCATCCAGCCCTGTGCCACCCGGGGGGTTCCAGGGTGCTGAGATGGCTGACGTTTTGCTCCGCTCTCGACGGTCACCGCGCAATGCAAGAACAGGCCAAAAACTGGCCAAAACGGCCCAAAAACGGGCCAAAACTGGCCATTTTTGGCTGCGCGAGCGAGCGGCGAGCGGCGGACAGCGAGCGAAGCGAGAGGCAGCACCGTCCCTGCTATACGAAAGCCCCATCCAGCCCTGTGCCACCCGGGGGGTTCCAGGGTGCTGAGATGGCTGACGTTTTGCTCCGCTCTCGACGGTCACCGCGCAATGCAAGAACAGGCCAAAAACTGGCCAAAACGGCCCAAAAACGGGCCAAAACTGGCCATTTTTGGCTGCACGAGCGAGCGGCGAGCGGCGGACAGCGAGCGAAGCGAGAGGCAGCACCGTCCCTGCTATACGAAAGCCCCATCCAGCCCTGTGCCACCCGGGGGGTTCCAGGGTGCTGAGATGGCTGACGTTTTGCTCCGCTCTCGACGGTCACCGCGCAATGCAAGAACAGGCCAAAAACTGGCCAAAACGGCCCAAAAACGGGCCAAAACTGGCCATTTTTGGCTGCACGAGCGAGCGGCGAGCGGCGGACAGCGAGCGAAGCGAGAGGCAGCACCGTCCCTGCTATACGAAAGCCCCATCCAGCCCTGTGCCACCCGGGGGGTTCCAGGGTGCTGAGATGGCTGACGTTTTGCTCCGCTCTCGACGGTCACCGCGCAATGCAAGAACAGGCCAAAAACTGGCCAAAACGGCCCAAAAACGGGCCAAAACTGGCCATTTTTGGCTGCACGAGCGAGCGGCGAGCGGCGGACAGCGAGCGAAGCGAGAGGCAGCACCGTCCCTGCTATACGAAAGCCCCATCCAGCCCTGTGCCACCCGGGGGGTTCCAGGGTGCTGAGATGGCTGACGTTTTGCTCCGCTCTCGACGGTCACCGCGCAATGCAAGAACAGGCCAAAAACTGGCCAAAACGGCCCAAAAACGGGCCAAAACTGGCCATTTTTGGCTGCACGAGCGAGCGGCGAGCGGCGGACAGCGAGCGAAGCGAGAGGCAGCACCGTCCCTGCTATACGAAAGCCCCATCCAGCCCTGTGCCACCCGGGGGGTTCCAGGGTGCTGAGATGGCTGACGTTTTGCTCCGCTCTCGACGGTCACCGCGCAATGCAAGAACAGGCCAAAAACTGGCCAAAACGGCCCAAAAACGGGCCAAAACTGGCCATTTTTGGCTGCGCGAGCGAGCGGCGAGCGGCGGACAGCGAGCGAAGCGAGAGGCAGCACCGTCCCTGCTATATACGAAAGCCCCATCCAGCCCTGTGCCACCCGGGGGGTTCCAGGGTGCTGAGATGGCTGACGTTTTGCTCCGCTCACGACGGTCACCGCACCACGCAAGAACGGACCATAAACAGGCCAAAACAGCCCAAAAACGGGCCAAAACTGGTCATTTTTGGCTGCGCGAGCGAGCGGCGAGCGGCGAACAGCGAGCGAAGCGTGAGGCAGCACCGTCCCTGCTATACGAAAGCCCCATCCAGCCCTGTGCCACCCGGGGGGTTCCAGGGTGCTGAGATGGCTGACGTTTTGCTCCGCTCACGACGGTCACCGCGCCATGCAAGAACGGACCAAAAACAGGCCAAAACAGCCCAAAAACGGGCCAAAACTGGCCATTTTTGGCTGAGCGAGC
>NW_027020763.1:22500-25000 GCF_036884655.1 Musa acuminata AAA Group
CCCTGCTATACGAAAGCCCCATCCAGCCCTGTGCCACCCGGGGGGTTCCAGGGTGCTGAGATGGCTGACGTTTTGCTCCGCTCACGACGGTCGCCGCGGCACGCAAGAACAGGCCAAAAACTGGCCAAAACAGCCCAAAAACGGGCCAAAACTGGCCATTTTTTGCTGCGCGAGCGAGCGGAGAGCGGCGAACAGCGAGCGAAGCGCGAGGCAGCACCGTCCCTGCTATACGAAAGCCCCATCCAGCCCTGTGCCACCCGGGGGGTTCCAGGGTGCTGAGATGGCTGACATTTTGCTCCGCTCACGACGGTCACCGCGCCACACAAGAACAGCCCAAAAACAGGCCAAAACAGCCCAAAAACGGGCCAAAACTGGCCATTTTTGGCTGCGCGAGCGAGCGGCGAGCGGCGAACAGCGAGCGAAGCGAGAGGCAGCACCGTCCCTGCTATACGAAAGCCCCATCCAGCCCTGTGCCACCCGGGGGGTTCCAGGGTGCTGAGATGGCTGACGTTTTGCTCCGCTCACGACGGTCACCGCACCACGCAAGAACAGGCCAAAAACTGGCCAAAACAGCCCAAAAACGGGCCAAAACTGGCCATTTTTGGCTGCGCGAGCGAGCGGCGAGCGGCGAACAGCGAGCGAAGCGAGAGGCAGCACCGTCCCTGCTATACGAAAGCCCCATCCAGCCCTGTGCCACCCGGGGGGTTCCAGGGTGCTGAGATGGCTGACGTTTTGCTCCGCTCTCGACGGTCACCGCGCAATGCAAGAACAGGCCAAAAACTGGCCAAAACGGCCCAAAAACGGGCCAAAACTGGCCATTTTTGGCTGCGCGAGCGGCGAGCGGCGGACAGCGAGCGAAGCGAGAGGCAGCACCGTCCCTGCTATACGAAAGCCCCATCCAGCCCTGTGCCACCCGGGGGGTTCCAGGGTGCTGAGATGGCTGACGTTTTGCTCCGCTCTCGACGGTCACCGCGCAATGCAAGAACAGGCCAAAAACTGGCCAAAACGGCCCAAAAACGGGCCAAAACTGGCCATTTTTGGCTGCGCGAGCGAGCGGCGAGCGGCGGACAGCGAGCGAAGCGAGAGGCAGCACCGTCCCTGCTATACGAAAGCCCCATCCAGCCCTGTGCCACCCGGGGGGTTCCAGGGTGCTGAGATGGCTGACGTTTTGCTCCGCTCTCGACGGTCACCGCGCAATGCAAGAACAGGCCAAAAACTGGCCAAAACGGCCCAAAAACGGGCCAAAACTGGCCATTTTTGGCTGCACGAGCGAGCGGCGAGCGGCGGACAGCGAGCGAAGCGAGAGGCAGCACCGTCCCTGCTATACGAAAGCCCCATCCAGCCCTGTGCCACCCGGGGGGTTCCAGGGTGCTGAGATGGCTGACGTTTTGCTCCGCTCTCGACGGTCACCGCGCAATGCAAGAACAGGCCAAAAACTGGCCAAAACGGCCCAAAAACGGGCCAAAACTGGCCATTTTTGGCTGCACGAGCGAGCGGCGAGCGGCGGACAGCGAGCGAAGCGAGAGGCAGCACCGTCCCTGCTATACGAAAGCCCCATCCAGCCCTGTGCCACCCGGGGGGTTCCAGGGTGCTGAGATGGCTGACGTTTTGCTCCGCTCTCGACGGTCACCGCGCAATGCAAGAACAGGCCAAAAACTGGCCAAAACGGCCCAAAAACGGGCCAAAACTGGCCATTTTTGGCTGCACGAGCGAGCGGCGAGCGGCGGACAGCGAGCGAAGCGAGAGGCAGCACCGTCCCTGCTATACGAAAGCCCCATCCAGCCCTGTGCCACCCGGGGGGTTCCAGGGTGCTGAGATGGCTGACGTTTTGCTCCGCTCTCGACGGTCACCGCGCAATGCAAGAACAGGCCAAAAACTGGCCAAAACGGCCCAAAAACGGGCCAAAACTGGCCATTTTTGGCTGCACGAGCGAGCGGCGAGCGGCGGACAGCGAGCGAAGCGAGAGGCAGCACCGTCCCTGCTATACGAAAGCCCCATCCAGCCCTGTGCCACCCGGGGGGTTCCAGGGTGCTGAGATGGCTGACGTTTTGCTCCGCTCTCGACGGTCACCGCGCAATGCAAGAACAGGCCAAAAACTGGCCAAAACGGCCCAAAAACGGGCCAAAACTGGCCATTTTTGGCTGCGCGAGCGAGCGGCGAGCGGCGGACAGCGAGCGAAGCGAGAGGCAGCACCGTCCCTGCTATATACGAAAGCCCCATCCAGCCCTGTGCCACCCGGGGGGTTCCAGGGTGCTGAGATGGCTGACGTTTTGCTCCGCTCACGACGGTCACCGCACCACGCAAGAACGGACCATAAACAGGCCAAAACAGCCCAAAAACGGGCCAAAACTGGTCATTTTTGGCTGCGCGAGCGAGCGGCGAGCGGCGAACAGCGAGCGAAGCGTGAGGCAGCACCGTCCCTGCTATACGAAAGCCCCATCCAGCCCTGTGCCACCCGGGGGGTTCCAGGGTGCTGAGATGGCTGACGTTTTGCTCCGCT
>NW_027020763.1:45000-52500 GCF_036884655.1 Musa acuminata AAA Group
GAACAGCCCAAAAACAGGCCAAAACAGCCCAAAAACGGGCCAAAACTGGCCATTTTTGGCTGCGCGAGCGAGCAGCGAGCGGCGGACAGCGAGCGAAGCGAGAGGCAGCACCGTCCCTGCTATACGAAAGCCCCATCCAGCCCTGTGCCACCCGGGGGGTTCCAGGGTGCTGAGATGGCTGACGTTTTGCTCCGCTCACGACGGTCGCCGCGGCACGCAAGAACAGGCCAAAAACTGGCCAAAACAGCCCAAAAACGGGCCAAAACTGGCCATTTTTTGCTGCGCGAGCGAGCGGAGAGCGGCGAACAGCGAGCGAAGCGCGAGGCAGCACCGTCCCTGCTATACGAAAGCCCCATCCAGCCCTGTGCCACCCGGGGGGTTCCAGGGTGCTGAGATGGCTGACATTTTGCTCCGCTCACGACGGTCACCGCGCCACACAAGAACAGCCCAAAAACAGGCCAAAACAGCCCAAAAACGGGCCAAAACTGGCCATTTTTGGCTGCGCGAGCGAGCGGCGAGCGGCGAACAGCGAGCGAAGCGAGAGGCAGCACCGTCCCTGCTATACGAAAGCCCCATCCAGCCCTGTGCCACCCGGGGGGTTCCAGGGTGCTGAGATGGCTGACGTTTTGCTCCGCTCACGACGGTCACCGCACCACGCAAGAACAGGCCAAAAACTGGCCAAAACAGCCCAAAAACGGGCCAAAACTGGCCATTTTTGGCTGCGCGAGCGAGCGGCGAGCGGCGAACAGCGAGCGAAGCGAGAGGCAGCACCGTCCCTGCTATACGAAAGCCCCATCCAGCCCTGTGCCACCCGGGGGGTTCCAGGGTGCTGAGATGGCTGACGTTTTGCTCCGCTCTCGACGGTCACCGCGCAATGCAAGAACAGGCCAAAAACTGGCCAAAACGGCCCAAAAACGGGCCAAAACTGGCCATTTTTGGCTGCGCGAGCGGCGAGCGGCGGACAGCGAGCGAAGCGAGAGGCAGCACCGTCCCTGCTATACGAAAGCCCCATCCAGCCCTGTGCCACCCGGGGGGTTCCAGGGTGCTGAGATGGCTGACGTTTTGCTCCGCTCTCGACGGTCACCGCGCAATGCAAGAACAGGCCAAAAACTGGCCAAAACGGCCCAAAAACGGGCCAAAACTGGCCATTTTTGGCTGCGCGAGCGAGCGGCGAGCGGCGGACAGCGAGCGAAGCGAGAGGCAGCACCGTCCCTGCTATACGAAAGCCCCATCCAGCCCTGTGCCACCCGGGGGGTTCCAGGGTGCTGAGATGGCTGACGTTTTGCTCCGCTCTCGACGGTCACCGCGCAATGCAAGAACAGGCCAAAAACTGGCCAAAACGGCCCAAAAACGGGCCAAAACTGGCCATTTTTGGCTGCACGAGCGAGCGGCGAGCGGCGGACAGCGAGCGAAGCGAGAGGCAGCACCGTCCCTGCTATACGAAAGCCCCATCCAGCCCTGTGCCACCCTGTCACGAACGGTCGTCGCGCACCCGCAACAACTCCGTTCAACGAACCGTTCGTCGCTCACACCCGCATGTACAGCTGCCCAACAGCATGTTTTCTCATGGTTTTGGGTCATTTTGCTTGTAAATATGTAAGTTCGAACAAGCTGCAGCGTTGCAAAGCGACCGCTCACCGAACCGAGCAGAACAGCCCCAAAACAGCCCAAAACGGCTTCGTTTTCGCGTGCCGCGGGAGGTGAGCGGAGTGCTGCCTCCGCTCACCAAAACGTCAGCCATCTCAGCACCCAGGAACCCCCCGGGTGGCACATGGCTGGATGGGGCTTCGGTTATATACCGGGCGTTGAACACTCTTTCGCAAGTTCGTACGTGACCTTTACGGGAACTTGGTGTTGCGTCCGGGACCAGGTGAGCGGCTGTTTGTGGGCTTGCAGCTGTTCGTTCATCCTTGAAAGCCTTGTTTTTCCCCCTCTCCCTCTTTTCTCTTGTGCACACAAGGTGTTCGACGAATTGCTTGTAAAGCTTTCCTTTTCGCGAGACTTCGGGACGTGTCCGTTGCTCGTTCTTTCGATCTAACTCTCTTTCTCTTTTACAGGTCCTTCGGGACCTGCGAGAGGTTACAAAGTGGGCTGATCCTTGCGGAGCAAGATCGCAAGGGCGAAGAGCGACTTAGGCAAGGCAAAGCTAAGTTCGCGTCTTTGCCGCACGGGTGACTCGCGACTTAGGCAACGCAAGCTAAGTTCGCGTCTTTGGCCGCAAGGGTGCCGCACGCCTTAGGCAATTCCAGCTAAGGTCGTGACATTGTGGTATCAGAGCGGGCAAGCTCTTCGATCGAACAGCGAACGAACTTCGCAACTTCGCCATGGCAAAGCATCGTGGCGAATCAAGCAAGACGGGGCAGGCCGGACCCTTGCCCCAAGCAGCCGCAGGTGGGCTGCATGTGCACACTCGCTCTCATGCTGTTGGAGCCGCTCATGAGGATCGCGGCAGCGAACAGGATGAGCGAGAAGTTGGCAACTCTCCGCGAGCGGAGGAAGCGCAATCTGGTGCGCTAACTGGGAAAAAGAGTCATAAGGAGAGACTCACGACGGCGGAAACCCGCCTGGATGTTCTTGAAGCGAGCATGGAGGAACTCTACCATGGCCAACAAAGACTTGTTGGGGTAGAGAGCTCGCAAGAGGAAGCGGAGTCCAGGATCGACAAGGTCGAGGCCCTAGTCGACCGACTGTCCGATGACACCAAGGACTCCGTGCTGCACTTACAAGACGTTGTCGCGGAACTCACGGCAAAGGTGGCTATGCTCACAAGAACGCTAAATGCGGGAGGAGGCAACACCCGCGTTGCACCGCCACAAAACTTGAGGGCACCTGAGCCCCATGGATACGGAGGGGCCAGAGATGCCAAGGAGCTCGAGAACTTTCTGTTCGACATGGAACAATACTTCCGAGCTACGAGGCCCGATTCTGAAGATACCAAAGTTTCTATAGCAACAATGTATCTGAATGGAGATGCGAAACTTTGGTGGCGAACTCGTTGGGAGGAGATCCAACAAGGTCGGTGTCGAGTCGACACATGGGAAGACTTGAAGCGGGAGTTGAGAACTCAGTTCCTACCGGAGAACACAGAGTTCGTCGCAAGAAGGAAGTTGAGACAACTCCGCCAAAGTACCACCATCCGAGACTATGTAAAGCAGTTTTCTGCACTGATGCTGGACATACAGGACATGTCCGAGAAGGACAAGTTGTTCAGTTTCCTTGATGGTTTGAAACCATGGGCTCAGCAAGAGCTGAATCGAAGGAATGTTACCGACGTGGTCGGGGCAATTGCAGCTGCAGAAAGGCTCACCGACTTCGTTTCCTCCGAAGACCCAGCGAGAAGGAAACAATCTTCAAGCAATCGCCCTCAAAAACATTCTCGAGGGAAGGAGCTCGGGGGCGAACAGAAGAAGAAGAGCTCCCACAAAGGGCCGAATCCAAAAGGCAAGGCCTCAAAACCTGGAGGATGCTTCTTGTGCGGAGGACCGCACATGGTAAGGGAGTGCCCACAGAAGCAGGCACTCAACGCTTTGACAGCTTCCATCCACCCTCCCCGATCGGACAAGGGCAAAGCTGTTGCCCTTAGCTCAAGCAGTTCTGAATCCAGCAGCGACGATGAAGAGTCGCAAGGACCCCGAATGGGAGCAATGCGTTTGTTGAACGCTATGCGGGGTCAAGTGGGGGAGAACACGAAGACGAAGGCACAAAAAGCAGGAAGTAGTGAACTGATGTATGTGGACATCAAGCTGAATGGCCAAACGACCCGTGCAATGGTGGACACGGGCGCTACCCACAACTTCATAGCCGATCGTGAAGCACAGCGACTTGGATTGACATTGGAGAAGAGCCCAAGCCGAATGAAAGCAGTGAACTCGGAGGCCAGGCGAATCTCCGGATTGGCAAAGGGAGTTCCCATCAGAATCGGGACTTGGAGCGGAACCACCAACATGATGGCCGTGCCACTAGACGACTTCCAAGTGATTCTTGGAATGGAGTTTATGCACGCGGCGAAGTTGGTGCCGATGCCATTCTTGAATTCCCTATGTATGATGGGAGGCGATGACCCCTGTGTGGTGCCCGTCTCTCGGAGAGGAACCAAGGAGCCCCAACATATTTCGGCATTACAATTGAAGAAAGGGGTGCGAAAGGGCGAACTAACATTCGTGGCTGCTATGAAGCTAGAGCCACTCAATGAAGAAGCCATTCAAGAACCTGCTGTGGTGGCCAACGTCCTGAAGGAGTTCAAAGACGTTATGCCACCTGAGTTGCCGAAGACTCTTCCGCCACGCAGAGGCGTGGATCACAGTATTGAGCTGGAGCCAGGAGTGAAGCCTCCAGCGAGACCACCCTATCGCATGCCCCCGCCAGAGTTGGCAGAACTCAGAAAGCAGTTAGGTGAACTGCTAAGCGGTGGTCTCATCCGCAGCTCAAAAGCACCTTTCGGAGCTCCAGTTCTCTTTCAGAAGAAACAAGATGGGAGTCTCCGATTATGCGTCGACTACCGAGCCCTCAACAAAGTAACAGTGAAGAACAAGTATCCCATCCCGCTCATCGCGGACTTGTTCGACCAATTGGGCAAGGCAAAGTATTTCTCAAAACTCGACCTTCGGTCGGGGTATTGGCAGGTGCGCATTGCTGAAGGCGATGAAGCAAAGACTACATGTGTGACCAGATATGGAGCGTTTGAGTTCTTGGTGATGCCTTTCGGCTTAACCAACGCTCCGGCAACATTCTGTACCCTCATGAACCAGCTATTCAAGGAGTATTTGGATAAGTTCGTGGTCGTCTACTTGGACGACATCGTCGTTTACAGCCAAACGCTCGAGGAGCACGTCAAGCACCTTCGGACGATTTTCAAGGTTCTCAGGGAGAACACTTTGTTCGTAAAAAGGGAGAAATGCTACTTTGCTCAAACTGAAATCCTGTTCTTGGGGCACCGAATCGGTGATGGCTCCATCCGGATGGACAAGTCGAAGGTGCAAGCAGTTGCGGAATGGCGAACTCCAAAGAAGGTGCCAGAGTTGAGATCCTTCCTTGGTTTCGTCAACTACTACCGACGCTTCATCGCGGGATATTCGAAGCGGGCAACTCCACTGACGGAGTTGCTGAAGAAGGAGCAGCCTTGGAAGTGGTCTGACAGATGTGAGATAGCATTCCAAGATCTAAAGGCTGCTGTTTTGGAAGAACCAGTGCTCAAATTGCCAAACTATGGAGAGCCCTTTGAAGTCCATACAGATGCTTCGGACTTTGCTATTGGTGGAGTACTCATGCAAGAAGGTCATCCGGTGGCCTACGAGAGCCGCAAACTCAACGAGACCGAGAGGCGGTATCCAGTGCATGAGAAGGAGATGACAGCGGTGATCCACTGCCTACGAGTTTGGCGACACTACCTCCTCGGGTCGCGATTTGTGCTGAGGACAGACAACATCGCCCTGAGTTATTTCCAAACTCAGAAGAAGCTCTCCCCAAAGCAAGCACGGTGGCAGGACTTCCTGGCTGAATTTGATATGGCAATGGAATATAAGCCCGGGAAGGCGAATGTCGTGGCCGATGCGCTGAGTCGGAAGGTGGAGTGCGTGAATGCTGCACAACTGGAGGGCAGAGGCCAAGCAAGTCAGTTACACTCAACCTTCCTTTCCCGAATCAGAGATGGACTGTATAGTGATCCCCAGGCAGTTATCCTGATGCAGCTCATCAAAGAAGGCAAGGCACGACGATTTTGGGTCCAGGAGGGACTTGTTTACACAAAAGGGAATAGGGTTTATGTTCCCCGAGTGGACAATCTAAGGCGTGAACTCTTGAAAGAGTGTCACGATTCCCTTTGGGCTGGACACCCCGGCATTCACAGAACGTTGGCTCTCGTGGAGAGGGCCTTCTACTGGCCAAAAATGGGGATTGATGTGGAGGAGTATGTTCGAACATGCCTTACTTGCCAACAAGACAAGGTGGAGCAGCGGAAGCCGGTGGGACTTTTGGAGCCGTTGCCCGTACCAGAAAGGCCTTGGGAGAGCATTTCCTTAGACTTCATATCAAGCTTGCCACCTGTAGGGGGACTTGGATCGATACTTGTAGTGGTCGATCGGTTTTCAAAGTATGCAACTTTCATTGCTGCTCCCCTACACTGTTCAGCTGAAGAGGCGGCCAGACTGATGATGAAGGGTGTAGTGAAGTATTGGGGAGTCCCACACAATATCATTAGTGATCGAGACGCTCGGTTTCTGGGACGGTTCTGGACCGAGCTATTCAAATTGTTGGGATCAAAGTTATACTTCTCTACAAGCCTCCACCCCCAGACGGATGGTCAGACTGAAAGAATAAATTCGCTCTTAGAGCAGTATCTCCGGCACTACGTGAGTGCCAATCAACGAGATTGGGTGAAGCTGTTGGACATCGCCCAATTCTCCTACAACTTGCAGCGGAGCTCTGCATCCAACAAGAGCCCCTTCGAAATTATCACAGGACAACAACCGTCGACTCCGCACACTATGGCTATTGGGTATACTGGGAGTAGTCCATCAGCCTACCATTTCGCAAAGGAGTGGCATCGAAATGCCGATATTGCGCGGGCTTACTTGGAGAAGGCGGCAAAACGGATGAAGAAGTGGGCAGATTTGGGAAGGCGACCACAGGAGTTCAAAGTTGGCGATTTGGTGTTGGTAAAGCTCCAACCAGCATCACTCCAATTCTTCAGGAAAAGAGTCCACAAAGGATTGGTGCGTAAGTATGAAGGGCCCTTCCCAATTATCAGCAGGGTAGGCAATGTTTCTTACAAGTTGCAGCTGCCGGCGTGGTTCAAAATTCACAACGTTCTTCACGCCAGCAACCTGAAGGCCTACCATTCAGATCCGCAAGACGCTTCTCGAAGTGTTCCAACTCGGCTACCTCCCATCACAGCCTCCTACGAGAAGCGAGTGGAAACCATTCTGGCGGATCGCAAGATAAAGCTACCCAACGGAGCGGAACAGACAGAGTACTTGGTGAAGTGGCGAAAGCTTCCCCGAACTGAAGCCAGTTGGGAGCCTGAAGACGCCCTGCGACATGAAGAAGAAGTCATCAACACCTACCAACAAGCGTCGACGAGGGCGTCGACAGTTTAAGTGGGGGAGAATGTCACGAACGGTCGTCGCGCACCCGCAACAACTCCGTTCAACGAACCGTTCGTCGCTCACACCCGCATGTACAGCTGCCCAACAGCATGTTTTCTCATGGTTTTGGGTCATTTTGCTTGTAAATATGTAAGTTCGAACAAGCTGCAGCGTTGCAAAGCGACCGCTCACCGAACCGAGCAAAACAGCCCCAAAACAGCCCAAAACGGCTTCGTTTTCGCGTGCCGCGGGAGGTGAGCGGAGTGCTGCCTCCGCTCACCAAAACGTCAGCCATCTCAGCACCCAGGAACCCCCCGGGTGGCACATGGCTGGATGGGGCTTCGGTTATATACCGGGCGTTGAACACTCTTTCGCAAGTTCGTACGTGACCTTTACGGGAACTTGGTGTTGCGTCCGG
>NW_027020763.1:62500-65000 GCF_036884655.1 Musa acuminata AAA Group
GACGGTCACCGCGCAACGCAAGAACAGGCCAAAAACTGGCCAAAACGGCCCAAAAACGGGCCAAAACTGGCCATTTTTGGCTGCGCGAGCGAGCGGCGAGCGGCGGACAGCGAGCGAAGCGAGAGGCAGCACCGTCCCTGCTATACGAAAGCCCCATCCAGCCCTGTGCCACCCGGGGGGTTCCAGGGTGCTGAGATGGCTGACATTTTGCTCCGCTCACGACGGTCGCCGCGGCACACAAGAACAGCCCAAAAACAGGCCAAAACAGCCCAAAAACGGGCCAAAACTGGCCATTTTTGGCTGCGCGAGCGAGCAGCGAGCGGCGGACAGCGAGCGAAGCGAGAGGCAGCACCGTCCCTGCTATACGAAAGCCCCATCCAGCCCTGTGCCACCCGGGGGGTTCCAGGGTGCTGAGATGGCTGACGTTTTGCTCCGCTCACGACGGTCGCCGCGGCACGCAAGAACAGGCCAAAAACTGGCCAAAACAGCCCAAAAACGGGCCAAAACTGGCCATTTTTTGCTGCGCGAGCGAGCGGAGAGCGGCGAACAGCGAGCGAAGCGCGAGGCAGCACCGTCCCTGCTATACGAAAGCCCCATCCAGCCCTGTGCCACCCGGGGGGTTCCAGGGTGCTGAGATGGCTGACATTTTGCTCCGCTCACGACGGTCACCGCGCCACACAAGAACAGCCCAAAAACAGGCCAAAACAGCCCAAAAACGGGCCAAAACTGGCCATTTTTGGCTGCGCGAGCGAGCGGCGAGCGGCGAACAGCGAGCGAAGCGAGAGGCAGCACCGTCCCTGCTATACGAAAGCCCCATCCAGCCCTGTGCCACCCGGGGGGTTCCAGGGTGCTGAGATGGCTGACGTTTTGCTCCGCTCACGACGGTCACCGCACCACGCAAGAACAGGCCAAAAACTGGCCAAAACAGCCCAAAAACGGGCCAAAACTGGCCATTTTTGGCTGCGCGAGCGAGCGGCGAGCGGCGAACAGCGAGCGAAGCGAGAGGCAGCACCGTCCCTGCTATACGAAAGCCCCATCCAGCCCTGTGCCACCCGGGGGGTTCCAGGGTGCTGAGATGGCTGACGTTTTGCTCCGCTCTCGACGGTCACCGCGCAATGCAAGAACAGGCCAAAAACTGGCCAAAACGGCCCAAAAACGGGCCAAAACTGGCCATTTTTGGCTGCGCGAGCGGCGAGCGGCGGACAGCGAGCGAAGCGAGAGGCAGCACCGTCCCTGCTATACGAAAGCCCCATCCAGCCCTGTGCCACCCGGGGGGTTCCAGGGTGCTGAGATGGCTGACGTTTTGCTCCGCTCTCGACGGTCACCGCGCAATGCAAGAACAGGCCAAAAACTGGCCAAAACGGCCCAAAAACGGGCCAAAACTGGCCATTTTTGGCTGCGCGAGCGAGCGGCGAGCGGCGGACAGCGAGCGAAGCGAGAGGCAGCACCGTCCCTGCTATACGAAAGCCCCATCCAGCCCTGTGCCACCCGGGGGGTTCCAGGGTGCTGAGATGGCTGACGTTTTGCTCCGCTCTCGACGGTCACCGCGCAATGCAAGAACAGGCCAAAAACTGGCCAAAACGGCCCAAAAACGGGCCAAAACTGGCCATTTTTGGCTGCACGAGCGAGCGGCGAGCGGCGGACAGCGAGCGAAGCGAGAGGCAGCACCGTCCCTGCTATACGAAAGCCCCATCCAGCCCTGTGCCACCCGGGGGGTTCCAGGGTGCTGAGATGGCTGACGTTTTGCTCCGCTCTCGACGGTCACCGCGCAATGCAAGAACAGGCCAAAAACTGGCCAAAACGGCCCAAAAACGGGCCAAAACTGGCCATTTTTGGCTGCACGAGCGAGCGGCGAGCGGCGGACAGCGAGCGAAGCGAGAGGCAGCACCGTCCCTGCTATACGAAAGCCCCATCCAGCCCTGTGCCACCCGGGGGGTTCCAGGGTGCTGAGATGGCTGACGTTTTGCTCCGCTCTCGACGGTCACCGCGCAATGCAAGAACAGGCCAAAAACTGGCCAAAACGGCCCAAAAACGGGCCAAAACTGGCCATTTTTGGCTGCACGAGCGAGCGGCGAGCGGCGGACAGCGAGCGAAGCGAGAGGCAGCACCGTCCCTGCTATACGAAAGCCCCATCCAGCCCTGTGCCACCCGGGGGGTTCCAGGGTGCTGAGATGGCTGACGTTTTGCTCCGCTCTCGACGGTCACCGCGCAATGCAAGAACAGGCCAAAAACTGGCCAAAACGGCCCAAAAACGGGCCAAAACTGGCCATTTTTGGCTGCACGAGCGAGCGGCGAGCGGCGGACAGCGAGCGAAGCGAGAGGCAGCACCGTCCCTGCTATACGAAAGCCCCATCCAGCCCTGTGCCACCCGGGGGGTTCCAGGGTGCTGAGATGGCTGACGTTTTGCTCCGCTCTCGACGGTCACCGCGCAATGCAAGAACAGGCCAAAAACTGGCCAAAACGGCCCAAAAACGGGCCAAAACTGGCCATTTTTGGCTGC
>NW_027020764.1:0-35947 GCF_036884655.1 Musa acuminata AAA Group
TAACTTTGATGGGAAATTACATTTCCGATATAACATCCATTTTAGTATTTGCCAGAGTCTAAACTTACTTGCGTGTTTTCTTCTTTTCTTTATAGCGCATCACAGCGCTATCCCTGCTGGCTGTAGGCAACATGGAACTCTCAGGTCCAGCTGGGAACACTGGAGGCTCACCCATAAGAAGCATTGATGACACACCACAATCTTGATAATCCCGGGCACTGCTTTCACCAGTCAAACCAGAAAAGGAAAAGGATAGACAGGAGTGGGCTTGTCGTGCTGGAAAAAACATACTTGAATCCACATTTTGTCCTGGATTTGACATCACAGAATCAGCAGAGACTGCATTGCTACATGTTGTTGGCAAAGGCTTAACCTGCCCCTCAGAAGATGCCTAGGAAAGATAATAGGGACAATTATTTTGAACAAACAAGAGACCACAAGAGTGAAAAATGTTGTCAATCTTAAGTATACTGCTTGATGACACATAAATAGATAAGTAGTTCACAACTTGAAATCATCAGTTGATAAAATTGGCAAAAGCTGCTTAAACAGTTAATTAGGAAAACAAAACACAGATACATACTACCATGTAAACCATTTTTAAATTATGTAATCCAAAGAAGCATCTATTATGTTATCATATGATAGCTGGTCACTGTCATGCATATATCGTTTTTTTTAATGGATATAGTAACCATGCACAGCACAGCATCGTATCTGTCTCAGGTAATTCAATATGAGACTCATCAGGTGTTTCACAAAACCATGTTGTCATGAATATACAAGGAAGGTGATGACTCTTGAGCTTGACTAACATATTGGAAGTGATGGAAGCAAGCAGGGCAGGCGTAAAATAACAATGTTCCTTCCATTGTTGGCAACTAAATTCTGCATGAATTAATCTATTGTGGCATGAAATCTCTTACCAATTGTAATCGGGATATTCAGATAGGGTATTGACATATAGATAATATCAGGCAATTATCAAGGACATTGAGACAATGAGAATAGACGAAGAAGAAATGGTTGAATCAAGATGTAATTGCTAATCCACAAGTGTGCTTGTAACCAATGAATTAGTTAGCAAAATTATGTCATCTTCTAACATGGTTGTAGAACACAAGATATATTTTTTTTTGTAATTCCAAAGAAAAATGGAACAACATGCATAATTTTTTTTTTCAAGCTATAACTCATCAATTGTAACATTTATGTCCATCGAGCAGTTAGTTCAGGTTCCTCACAAACTCACAACTAGTTTAAAGCATTCCTTCCTCTTAAGTAAGCACTTGAAATCTGACAACCTTTACAAGCCACAACAACAACAAAGAATCATAACCTCAATGAAGGGATGAATTTCTATGAAACCATCTTTTCTTCCATAATAAAAATCCAAAGAGAACATGGTGCAGGAAGTACTTACTGCATGACAACAAAATAAAGTTGAGCGCACACTAGGTGATGTATGTAGCTGGTGGAGTCTGTTGAACTAGTGTTTGATTTTAATTAAAAGATAAAAAGAATGATGGTGTTTGCTCTTAAAAAAACAGAAAGTGCAAAAGCAAAAGTGACAATATGTACCTCTCCAACAAATTCATCCTGGCAGTTCGAATTGGCAGCACAAGTGTCCCATGGATCAAAAATCACATCTATCCCGTGATCATCAAAAAGATGCCCTGTTTGGTTATGAGATAAACCAAAAAGTTCTTCATAGTTTTGAAAAGTCAAATCCACATCATCCAAATTAAAATCATCACAGAGACCATCTTTGCATAATTCAGAATCATTTGTCCCAGGACAAGATAACTGCAAATGAGTCAAAAAGCTATTGGCAATTGGAATCAGTATAAGAAGCTAAACATTGAAGTGCACTTAAGCATATTCTCAAAGAATAAGGACCGTACTTAGATCTCACAGATAGTGCATCATATATTTAAGTTACAAATCAGTTTCTCTCAGCAAATTTTAATCCTTCAGCCCAAATGAAGCTTCTGCAGCAGCCGAAGATGAGTTTACTATAATCTATTGTAATTTATGATACCAGAGGAATGGAGGAACACCTAAACCTATTAATATATCGTGTAGGCTGCTCATTAATGAGAAAAGCAACTACACATCTTTTCTGGCAACAAAAAATGAGGAATGAGGTGTAAAAGCAGCATGGCTGAGGTTCTCACTATGTGAAAATGCCAGAAGACCTGATACTTTGGTAGACTGTAATTAATGGTACCAGAGTAATCAAGGGTACACCTAAACATATTAATCTATCCTGTATAGATACTTGTTAATGAAATTAGCAACTATACATCTTTGCTGGCAACAAAAAAAGATCTGGAACATAAAATGCAAGTCAACTCTTGGTATCAAGTCTGTTAAGGCAAAAGAGGAATTTGAATTGTAGAGCTGCATTTGGTAATTGAATTTGTAGTAGATTTTTGTCTAAAAGACAGCAACCATTGATGGGCTCTAAAATTTGAAGCTAAATAAAGTGAACTAAAACCTAAATGCACCTTAGGTGTAGTTGAATCTACTGAACCAGCTACCAGATCAGCAGTACAGGGCATCAAACATATTGCAGGCCTCGAAGATGATCCAATCAAGGAATCAAACTTATCAAAAGCTCCTGGATTATTCAGCTTGCCTGCACCAGAAATGCTGTTTTCCGGATGTCCCCAACAATTAGTAACACTGTTCTCATCGATGGTCATCAAGCCCAATCCCTGTTCACAATCAGCATCCTCTATAGGAGGAAACTCCTTAAAAAATGGCCACATTCTCGAAAGCTCAGCTGCAGACGGGCAACCTATGTAGCAATTTATTGTCTCTCTTTTATGTCCTTTGGCAACTGCTGATCCACCATCCTTATTCCAATCACAATTTTGGCAGAGTGAAACACTTTCCTCAATGCACCTAACAAAAGCAGGTTGTGTGCTGCAACTGTCACACAAAAGAGTGCGCGAATGGCGTCGAGAAAGTGCATTTGCAGAATGAACAATGCGGTCACATGACAAGCACAAAGCAGCAGCATCGGACCTGCAATAGATGACAGATCTTTGCTCCCCACAAAAATCACAAAGATGGCTCATGCTTCCTCACTCTCAGAGGACAAGCAAACAAATCAAATTCTGCTCCTGTTCCTGTGGCTTAACAAGAAATGTCCTCACTGTCGTAGTTATCAGCATACTCCTGAAAAACTCGATCAATGTCAGCATATATCCAAAAGAAAAAAAAACCTAAAAGTTATAAGTGACTAAGTTATACTTGGCTAGGTTTCAAATTAGTAAAAACAAAAAGAGAACTTTTCAATGCATTTTCTCAAATTTAGCCAAAAAAAAGTCACAATTAATAGATTTTGTTATAAAGAAAGATTTGCCAGCCTGAGTTCATTAATCATGATAACAACAAAGAGCTAAGGTTAAAGCTCTAACTCCCAACATTGCTTACATACGAATTGCCAATCGAAATTTTTTATCTTATTGTAATAAAATCTCCACTAAGGAATCTCACAAATATATAGATTCTTTCAATCTGGCAACCTGTCTTTCAAAATTCACAAAGGCAATGATCTAAAAAGTACTTCTTGGAATCTTGGAAGCTGCCTAACATCTAAAAGCGTATACGGAAAAAGCAAGAGACCTCCATGAACAATCCAACTTCACCGGCAAAACTACTAT
This sequence comes from Musa acuminata AAA Group, assembly GCF_036884655.1. Classification (NCBI taxonomy): domain Eukaryota; kingdom Viridiplantae; phylum Streptophyta; class Magnoliopsida; order Zingiberales; family Musaceae; genus Musa; species Musa acuminata. Next base: position 3,675 of record NW_027020764.1, read on the forward strand.
GTCCAGCGAGAAGATTCCATGCTTCTCAAAAGCAACGTTTGGGAAACTGAAGAATCTGAAAAAGGATACTTTTTTGGTCAAATTCGACTTCCATCAAATCTAAGAAAAGTAAACTGATAAGACCAAGGTTGAACTATGCATCGCTTAATACTGCGTCATCATCCCGCTAATTATCCAAGGAACGAAAAGACACACAGACAGCTTGTACGAAATCCACATCAAGGGGAAAAGAATCCACCTAGCGAAACGACTGATCATGACGCAAAATATCTAACGAGAATCAACAACAAGCTTCCTCGAAATAAACTACCGATTCATGGAGATCTTATCAAAAGCTTTCTCTTTCCGTGCACGGAACAAAAGTGGGAACCCTAGCAGAAGACGAGGGATGCAAAATCGAATTCCCACACGGGAGGAATCGTCGACGAACAGATGGGAGGGAAGAAAGGCGGGGAGGAAGATGACAGGATGAGGAAGCCGGAAGGGGTTCCCGTGTACTAGACAAACTACTTCTACTCGTTTTTGAACTACCCGTTTTGCACCCGCCGTGTGGTTGGAGCCGGAGATGGAGAAGGTAGCGAAACACAGGTGGGCCCCGCATACAACTCCAGTTGAAGAAAGGGACGGTACGGGATGAGGGTGGGTCGGTGAAAGGTAGTGAGTGCCCTCCAGCGAAAAGGCGACCGAAGGCGTGCCTTTTGTTTTCCTCGCTCCCCGTCCTTTTCGTTATTATTGCGCTTCCGTGGGGGCGTTTTGGGTAAATCGCGAGCGGGAGGGATCAGGTGGCGGCCTGTGCGGGCCCCGCGGACCGCCGCGATATCGAAGCAGGCCATTTCTCGAACCCACGACGACCTTTTCTTTGCCGTGCATGTAATGACTCTTCTACCCCCATTCCTCTTTTACTGTCATGGGCTGGACTGGGCTGGGCTTAGGCTTGCATCGTCGACGGGAAACATGTAGAGATCAAGTAATTTATTGATGGTCAGATTACATGATCGTAAATATGAGATATAATCGATGACTGCTGCGGTATCAATGACATCATTGCAACTAAGAGCCAAAGAAACTATGCTACTGGAGGACCAGCAAAGGTGACTTCGAGTGTGCTATATCCCGTACTAAGATTCTGACTCCGGTGTCCCGTGCAAGCCACCAAACAGGGGAAGCGCACTTCTCGTTCGTCGATAAGGTGGGCTGAGTGACATTGGACGCATCCTGGCCGTCCGTCAAAAAAGAGACGTCTCAGTTTACCCGTCATCAAGTACGGAGCAATGGAAGCCGTCGGATGATACTTGCACGGAAATGATTGGAAGGGGAAACCACATGGACGGCTGTGATATTTTACCTGACAAATCGAATTTGAGAATATTTTTGAGATTTTCGCGTAGTTTTACTCTATCAAATATATTAAACAGTTCTAAATGTTAAAATAAAGAAAAAACAAAAAAAATGATGATGATAATATTTTCTTACAGGTATTAATGATGATGACCCAAAGAAATATCACAGATAATAACAGAGATACCGATCCAAGATGACATCATCGAATCCCCAGTCCTTGATTCGTTGGTGTCGATGTGGCTCGTACGTGTCGTATGAGAGCCGAGTGGAACTCACACGACCGCATCAACATCAGCAATAACGGGACGGGCGTACGTGTTTCGTACGCGAAGAAGCGGCGTTAATGACAGAAATTTAACGGACGTTATGAGACGGTGGAGCTCGGGACTGCTATATAAGCAATGAGGCCTTGTTCCGCGAGAGAAACGGAGAGGAAGAGCATCGTCATCATCGTGTCGCCGAACGCGGCCTACCCATTCCTCGTCTCTTGGATTCCCGTTCTTATTCAGCGGTAAGGTTCCCTCTCCGTGTCATTTCCTCGTTGCATCTTCGGGGTTGGAACCCTAATTTTGGTTCGTCTTCTTGGATCCGTGCATTCAATATTCTTCCCGAATCGGGGACCCCTCGATCGAAACGACGGTGTTGTGGATCTGTTTGAGATGGCAATATTTGGCTTGTTTTCTAAGAGAATTTTGTTATTTTCTCGTTGGGTAATTAAGCGTTCTGAAAGGACGATCTGCAATGTTTCCCCAGATTTATGTGTATTAGTGAAGTCGTAGATTGGGGAAAGAAGGAAAGGCAAAATTTTGGGGCTGAAGGAAAAAAATCTGGTTTGGTGTCGTGGGGAAGGAGAAAGGTACCTTGAAATTCATGTAATAGATTGTGCGAGAGAAATGGAATTTGTCATAAGACAAATGGTTAATTGGTTGTAGTTATATGGGAAGGGTGAAATTTGCTACTAATATTCATGGTAATTAGTATTTTCTCCGCATCGCTTTTACATTTAACTATACAACAAATTCATAGTCGTTTTGATTCGAAAGGGATTAAATTCATGATCCTTTTGATTCGTAACGGATTCCTTAAGGTGGTCGCTTTGTCCGTAAGTTGGTTATCACTTCCCACCTGTTTTAATGGATTTTTCCGACTGTTTTCTTTTACCAGTATGAGTGGTCGGGATTATTAAAGAATAATGAGATATTGTTGTCTCAACTAAATTTGTATATTGCTTCATTCTCTGATCTCTTTTCGGTGTTCCAACCCTGGCAAGTTATTTGATTATATTACATTGGACATCAACTTTGGTTGAGATTGAATTGATGAAAACGATAACAAGTCCTCGCTGGTGGTATCCTATTTGCTACATCCGTATCACAGCTGAGTATCTGGGATATTGTCAATTTAACGAAACCTTGAAAATAATGTTCAACAGCCGAGTTGGAGTTCTGTGCAACACTGGCAAAAATAACCTTTCTTTTCAGATGACATTTTGTTTATATTCACATTCTTTGATCACTTTCATATGGGTTTGGATGATTTATTCTCTTATCCCTAAAAGGCTGGACCATGTGCCTGTTGGTCTCTACATAACATTGACATATTGTCAGAGGTGCACAGAGTGTTTAGTGTCTATGCCTTTCTAAATGCTCCTGCAATTCCAGTGCCTCTGTACAAACTGGAAATTAGTTGACTTGTTAGATTTCTTTTTAATTATAATTCCTCTACCATTGTGCTGAAAGATTGGGGAGCAAGCATATCTCTTAAATTCAGAATTGTTCATTTTTTGGTTCCATTTTGTTCACAATCTAAATTTCCATATCTTCATCTCCCACACTAGTCATTTGTAAAGTTTAGGAGTTTCTCTTCCACCCTGATCGGTGCTTCCTGCTAGTCAGTGTAGTGAAGTCCTTGCATACTTCCAATTTAATCAAGTTTCTTTAGTCCTTTGTATCAGAATCAAAATGAGGAGAAACTCAAAGTATATTAGAATTTTTGCCACAACTTTTGCTGTCAAGACATATATTTTGCTGATTTTGCAGGAAATTTAATTGTGAAATTCATTGGTTTTTATTACAATTGCAGGAATGGAGTGTATTGATGAGTTGGAATTATAATGTTGCAGTGCCTAGATATTTTCAAGCATTCACTTGCTGTCTTGCTAAGGTGTTGTGATATTGACCTGTACAATCAGGCAAAGGGTCTTGAAGATCCTGAGGTTTTGGCCAGGGAAACCGTTTGTATGCTCATACCACTTCCTAAGTTGTGATCATTTATTGGCAGTGAAAATAAGAATTTTTTTGCTTTTCTTGCACCTGTCCTTTGATGTGTGTATACTTTACAACAATGAAGTCCGCAAAGTAGTGGCTAAAACATTGTATGCTAATTTCTTTGCAGTTAGTGTAAGTGAAATAGAAGCACTATATGAGTTATTCAAAAAGATCAGCAGTGCTGTAATTGATGATGGGTTGATCAACAAGGTTTGCATCTTATCTACTTTTCATGCCTATAAAAATATTTTGATAAAAAATTCCAGTCTCGTAATTTTTTGCTACATTCCATAAAAAATTTTGAACTTGACGAACTGGCAGTAGATTTTGCATGATTCTTTATTCTTTTGCAGTTATTAGATGTGTTATTAAATATTAACCTTTTCTTATCATTTAAAGTTTTGAAATCGTAAAGTTTGTGCCACTGTCCTGTTATAAGGGGTATATGCTTTTCATTTAAATTTAAGTTGTCAAGGTTTAATGAACAAAGTGCAACGATTCTATTATACAATTGACTGCTTGCTTTAATCATCATGTTTCAGGAAGAATTCCAATTAGCTTTATTCAAGACTAACAAGAAGGAGAGCTTATTTGCTGATCGGGTATGCCCTATGGAACTATTTGGTGCTTGATTTTCCCTCTGGATCAAAAAAATGTTTTTGTTTCTCTGTTCTGGAATATCATCACATGTTGCCAGGTGGTTGCTTCAACAGGATTGGAGTATCCCAGTGTTGAATTGCATTAAAAATTTCATATCTCGGTTTACATCCTTTACATTTTTTTCTGGGTCCGGCAATCTTTATCTCAGTTTCTCGTTGCTCACATAGGCCTCTCCTCTTTCACCATCTCTTTTAATAGAGTTGCCTTGCCAAGGCACTTATTAGTCTTGTACTCTGTCTAAAGCCACATCAGTTGGCCTTAGTTATAACCAGATAACCAATTCTGGTTTTTGGCATGGCTTATTTCTTATTTATGTGTACCATGTGGTCTAATTTATAAGCCTAAAGCTTTGAACGTGTTTTTATCATGAGTATACAGTGTTTTTCTTGGAGGGATTCCACACTCAAATTTTCTGTGCATGATTGAAATACAACCACTGGTTTCTGGTTTTATGCCAAGTCTAAATCATAGTAAATTGATTTTTGTTGGTTTATGTTTCCAACATGTAGTATGGGCTTTTTTTTAATGACAAAATAACAAGGCCGGTAACTTAGTGTTCTTGTGTTTTTTGTACATATGAAATTTCTTATGGCTTTTATAATTTTTAATTACACAGGTGTTCGACTTATTTGATACAAAACACAATGGAATTTTGGGATTTGAAGAGTTTGCACGTGCTCTTTCTGTATTCCATCCTAATGCTCCAATTGATGATAAGATTGAGTGTAAGTCTGTCAATGTTACTTCATTAATGCCTTGAAGAATTCTCAACATATACAGACTGTATGGTAATCAAATATTTAATTTGATGTATCTGGTGGTGCAAGTTAACCAAGTAAAGCACCACAAACATGTTGAAGCAATGCAATTTGATGTAATATACTCTCTTTTGTTGTTTTCTTTGTTCAACTTGTCTGGAACATTCTAGCAGACAGATGCCAGGAAATGTTTGAATCCCAATGAAAAAGATCTGAAGTTACTATTGTTTTGTTAGATCCAAAATCCAGTGCACTGTATATGCTTTACCAAATATTTAAATCTTATCACTTGAGTCTGTGTTGTTCAAGTTTTCTTTATTAAAATGTTGTCTTGGTAATTCATATGTTGTCACGTATCACATGCTAGCAATGTCATAGTTGTCTGGTTGGTTCCCTCCTATATCATGCATTTCTGATTCAATAATGTGTGAGTTGCAATCTGGACTATTCTTTTAAAAATTGTCACTATAAGTACCCTTAATGTAAATTTCTGATTCAATAATGTGTGAGTTGCAATCTGGACTGTTGTTTTAAAAATTGTCACTATAAGTACCCTTAACGTAAATTTCTGATTCAATAATGTGTGAGTTTCAATCTGCACTATTCTTTTAAAAATTGTCACTATAAATACCCTTAATATAAGCCCAAGCTTTTTCATTTGTACTATATATTCAAATTGTTTTCCTATTTAACGACAGGAATATAGTTTCAGGAACCTTTTGTCTTATTTGTGCTTTTTGGTATGAATGTTGGTTCTGTGTCAAACTTTCTTCACCCCCATCTCCTAGCTTCTTCTCATACTTGAGGAGTCCTGGAGGGTTGCTCTGTGGTTGCATGGACATATATTCTGAGATCCTACACGCTAACTAACTTTTTAGCTCTGAAGTCCATATCTTTCCTAAATTTTCTCTGGTGTAAAATATGACATTTGCTTTAGGGGATTGACATCATCTGGGTAGTAGATCATAAACATTTTTATTAAATCTTTCTATGGAGCCTTCTGGATTTTGAATTTTCTTCTAACACTACATTGGCATGGTGGAAAAAGCTTTGATCATAATGACTATAATATTTGTGTTAGGTCTATGTCACTCAAAATGCTACATTGAAGCCTTTCAATTCTATATTTCCTTTTGATACAGTGTCCTCTAAGATTTATATATCTGATATATCATTTCATGCTAATATCAACAACTAATTAGCTGGCAATTGCTAGATCATGCATTGCCATTTTCTTTTCGTCGTTTTTTTTTCCATAGTTGTGATGGTCGTGTCTCAACTCTTTTAGATGGATTGTAGACAGGATGATGTGGGAAGTTGCTATAAATTTTTGGTATTTTGTTTCATTTTTTCCATACCAACTACCCATATATGCTAACTTTGTGTTTTTCACTGGCCATATTTTGTTTTGATGTTTTGATAATGAATAACCTAATGTTTTCTTTTGTTACAGTCTCTTTCCAACTATATGATCTGAAGCAGCAAGGTTTTATTGAAAGACAAGAGGTATTCAGTCAATAATAAAATTATTATGATTCTGTATATAATAAAAAATTCAATAATGAAGACCTTGTGCTAACTTCGATTCTCATATATGAACAAGGTCTTGGAATCTAAATAGCCTGTTACAGATACTTGTGACAACATAGGTTCTGTTCTCCAATTAACATATCATTTCTTAACTTTAACTCAGTGCTCTAACCAACTATGTTAGTTTGTGTCAAAATCACTTTCTTAGCTTCTAGTTGATCATTCAATTGTTAAATCTAGTAAAATCTATGCTCTTAAGATTGATGTTTGCCGCCAGAGGTGATACTGTTAACATCTATATGATAAATGTATTATCATGCTTAATGGTATTGGTTAATATAAAAGAGCAAGCAAATGACGGAAACATTTAACTAAAACAAAGTTATTTAACGCTGATGATTATGAACCAAATATGTTTTCTGCAAATTTTCTCTGACAGCTAATATGGTAACACCAAGAAACATGATATCAGCATGACATGCTACACATTGAGAATCTAGAGCTATGGATGTCAGATGACCACTTGTTACAATAAAAGAAATAAGCAAATCTTTCTATGTAACAGTTTTCTCCACATTGCTAACGGATGTAAGTTGCTAAATAAGCTACTGCATAAATTTGATCAAAATTTTCATCCACATTTCGAACAATGACACAGCTTGTAGTTTAGCAACTTTACCATCAGGCCAATGTCAATTAATTTTTGCGTGTATACCCTGTCAAAGATTTCGTATTTGCTTGCGAACCCATGTGAAATGCATAGTATCTTGTATACCCTTTAGCATGTTATAATTTATTACATGACTTCTATTGAATGAATGACATTGAGCATGTGTAATATAGAGAAATATATATGTGATATTGAACTTAAGAATAAAAGAAATACCAAGAAATCATTGTTTCTTTAATTAGCTTGTCTATCTATTCACAGTTGACTTGTTATTTTAGTTAGAACAATTTTATAGCTTATCTAAGCAATTGATTTATCGGGTCATATGTGTTTCATTTGGTATCGAAGTATGATATAACGATTTATTCTTTACAGGTGAAGCAAATGGTCGTGGCAACTCTTGCTGAGTCGGGCATGAATTTGTCAGATGAAGTTATAGAAAGTATTATTGATAAGGTGATTCTAGCATTTTATGTTGTCTTTATTCCTGATATAAATTCTAGTTATTACATACATGATGTCTTTGTGCTCTTTAATGAGTAACCAATTCTAATATTATGATATTTTGCCACATCTTTGCATCACTTATTTTGTATGATTAAATACATGATTTTGTTTAAACTATATCTTTCCTTGTTCTATTAGTCCACCACAATCTTTGTGGAAGTTGAGTGATTGTTCTATTAGTCTGTGCGACTTGTATTAACTTAACCTGCAGTCATTTATTCTAAGCATGATTGTTACTTTTGTAAGGTTGTATGTACTTGAGCTATTGCCAGATAAAAAAAAGGTGTTGCTGGAAGAATATGAAATGAGATTGAATAGGCCGTAGCGATAAACTATTTTGATGGTCATAATTGCTGAAAAAATTTGCATGGTTGGAAGATGTGATCCTAGTTGGATCTTGATAATATAATTGGCAACACGTTTTCATTGCAATCTTTAGTGTTGTCTCAAAATTTTCTAATTACTACATTTATGGCTGTCATCCTCCTCAGTTACCATCTTCAGCATTTCTGCACATTGGTTAATGGCAAGATGCAGAGAATCATTTAATATGTTTTGGACGTACATGAAGTTGACCATTATCGCCACAATTGAGGTGCAAGTCAAGAGAAGACCAAAGACAAATTTGATTAGAAATAACATATGTTATGGCCTTACGACTGTCAGAAGAATTCCGCAATAATAATGCTAAATGGCTTGAAGGATCCATGTGATCCAAAGTAGTCGGGTATATGACCTACTGGGTTTTTAATTTCGAATGATACCGTCGATTGGGCCTATTGCCACCCCGTTACCATGCGAAATCGGCCGGTGACGGTCAATTTCAACCGTCGCTGCTCGCTGCCGAGTGGTATTAGCCGAGGGAGAAGGAAGAAGAGGGAGAAGAAAAGGGAAAATCTGGAGATCTAGTGTTGCTCTCCCTTGACGATCCCGATCCATCGTCGCTCTCCCTCGCCGGACACCACAGATGAGATGTCGGCGACTTCTCATCCGCGTGGGGAGAAGAAACGAGGCGACGTCATGATTTTTTTTTTATTTTTTAACTTTTATTATTATATATATATACATATATATATATATATATATATATACATACACACACATCGAGCGGTACGCTAAGACGTACTGCTCGATATACTCATACCAAGCTGAGCTCGATACTCTGGTATGGTATGAAGTTACAAACCTTGATGGCCTGTTATATTTTTAACCTCCTGGATTTCAATTCTGTCCAAGTATGAGATGGAAATAGATTCAACTACACAAAAGAAAAAAAGTTGCAGTAGAATTGTAGTAAGTGCATGTGATGACCAAATATACTGCAACATATCTTAGGGACTGAAAGAGTAAAGAGGTAAAATGGTGTGTTAAGTTGTGGTCATGTTGATCCAAGTCAATGTTAATTCTTGGCTCTCAGTAGTTGCAGATAGCATACATCTTATATAGTTGTTACAGGAGGCGAAGAAGGCATAAGTTTTGGTGTGACTGGTATCAAGTTTTAACTGGTTGGATATTTACCTTTGGAATATATGCTTTATATTTCCAGTTTTGGTAATTGGAGATGCAAATTAGTAAATGTTCTGTCTCATGATGACACGGACAGCACATTGATGTTTAGCTACTCACTAAATTGACTTGTGATTAATGAAGTTATCATCTGACATCTAGTCGTTTGGTAACCTAAAAATCACATCATAAGCATCATTATTGTTTCTTTTAGTGAATTGTTTAATTAATAATCTTGTTGCACATTTCTAACTTGACTTACATGTGTTTCTTTCTTCTGTTGATTCTCAGACATTCGAGGAAGCTGATACAAAACATGATGGGAAAATTGACAAGGAAGAGTGGCGGAACCTTGTCTTGAGGCATCCTTCTCTGTTGAAGAACATGACTCTTCAATATCTCAAGTAATAATTTTCACTCTTGTCATTTCTTTTTTTTTTTTCAATTTTGATTTTCTAGATGACTGTTACATTTGGTGATAGCAATAGATTCTAGTTGATATTTTGGTATAGTGCGTCACTTCGGAGGTTTTATGATCATAGCAGCATCATTTTTGAGAAACTGCTTGGACCAGTGTATACCAGTCTGTAAAGAACTAGGTGCTGATCAACCTGCTTCGACTGGTTTGAGTCTGGTTCGAGGTTACCATCTAGTAACTCTGCAAAGCCGGGCTTAACCCATTCCTTTCTTTTTGTGAATCAATAGTTGTAGGGTTTTCAATGATTTAATCTCACTTTCGCATTCTCTGAACCGGAGAAAGTTCTGACTTCTGATCCTCATTCACTGCTATCGCCTGCTGCTCAACTGCTGCGGCCCCTGTCCGGTATTCCTCCTCTCTTCCTCTGCCTAGTCTTGTTCCAGCACCTATTCTCTTCCTCCACCTTGCCTTTTTTCCTCCACTACCACCCTTCTCTCTGCCGTCTAGCATGCCAACATATTATGTGTCAGCGTGCCTGTATGTACCAGACCTTGTCCCCGGACCAGTAAAGATCTTTGTACCAAAAATTTTCAACCATGCTTAGTGGTTCCTTTTTTTGTCTGACAATGTAGTATCCAAAATAGTTATATATAATATTTAAGTTTCTGTTGTCAAAGAAATAAAAATTGCTCTAGGTGTCAAGCCGTATATTATATAAAGGAACATATTCCTGGAGTTTAGGACCATAAATAACAGTATCAGGAAATGCTCACAATTTATATTTACCAATTTTACTGGAATTATCCATGAAGAGTTGCATACACAAAAGAAAAGGTAAAACAAACTATGTGAATGCTGCTTTTCTGTTTACAAGGCATCACAACTTTCAGAAGTTAGAGTTGTTCTATTATGAGATTGGGTCTGAAATAGGAAGGCTTGAGGAGTGGAGTTTATGATTAAGAAGTTAAGTTTCTTATTTCTATGGAATATTGTGGTTGCTAAGTACGCTTCTTACTAGCAAGACTATATCAAGTTTTCCACCCAATATGCTTTTTCAATTCTTATATATTCCATCTTCATATGTTATATTTTTTGATCTACCATTTAACTAATTTATGCATGTGAGACAATCATATTAATGTGGTACCAGTAAACAAGGCATGGTCTTGTCCTTTTATTTTGAACATTATTATTATTATTATTATTATTTAAAAACCTGCAGTGAAGTACACATGTTCCTGTTTTAACTCATTTGCTGAGTGCTGAAAAGTGAAAACCATTCTTTATGGCTTTTACTTGTTAATATAACTGTCTTTAATATTGAATCTATAATTATTATTTTTGGTTTATAACTGTATAATAAGATCTGGTCTGTACCTCCATAATGTCTTGCATGCTGTGTCACATCAATTACATATATCGGGCACATGTCAAATAAACTAGAAGATCATTATTTCTGTATAATGACAATTAAAATTTTCTGTCTAGATAAACTAAAAGGTCTTTGTTTCTAGACAATGAAGCAAAAAAAAAAAATCTTTGTTGTATGAATATTTAAGCTTGTCAGCTGAATTCATTAAAGAGAACATCTAATTTGCTTTTTTACTTATGAATATTCTTGTTATGGAGTTCATGCATGTCATCATGTAGTTAAAAACTAGTTCCAGCTAATTTACCACGAGTAGCTAATCAATGTGTTTTCTGTCACCAGGGACATCACAACTACTTTCCCGAGCTTTGTTTTCCATTCACAAGTTGACGATACCTGAGCATCTGATTCTCTGTTGCAATTTCGCGGACCAGCATATTTGTTGATTGACTTCTTCGATGTTTGGGTGATGTCAGATAAGTATCTGACCAAGAGATAGTTGATTGGTGTTAGGATTTTCTTCTCTTCATGGTTTTGTTTTGTGAGTGAATGATATCCTTCTTAATTTCTATTATCATCTTTTGTCGAATTATGTAAAGAATAACACAAAGTGACGAATTGCGTGAAAAATAAAATAAGAAAACATTAGTTGATTTGGCTTTAAGATGGCTAGCATACGAAGAACACACGCTAACGGTGTTTGAAGTGTTCGGGCTTTTGTGTGATGCTTTGGAAAAGTTTCCCATCCCAACTTGATGGTTAAATCTTCTTTGGGGAAGCTTTAAAGCATTGATTTTGGAAATGGTATATGTATTGTTTTTCCAACTCCTTGTAATATGCTTTACTGTCTATTTCTCTTTGGAAATAAGCTATCAAGTCAAGTAGTTAACGAAGAGTGCCTCTAAATGCCGTTTTCCATATCTTTAATTTAAATCCTTACTCTATAGATTTTACATATAAAATATCTAACACACTCATCTTAGATTGAGGTTTGAAATCTCATCAAAATACTGGTCTGAGTGTGAGATACCTACGTCGACTTTGGAAATCTCATCAGATAAATTTTAAGACATCAACTAACTTTGGCTGACGACTATCTAATCCTTCAATTGGGTCTCATTTTCTACCATTCAAGGCTGCTCGATCGAGTCTCCACTCTTTGCACCAATTAGCAACACCATTTCAAGCTGTCCAAGAAATAGTGCTCCCAATTTTTCGTACACGTGAAAAGCCAATCAGCTGATGTGGTAATCAAGTAGGTGTGATCGATCCAAATCTGAGAGCCAACCTGATGTGGTAATCATGTTGTATTAGTTCTCAATACAAATGTCACCGATACATCAGCATCATCTTAAAACAGAAAGGGAAGAAGAAAAGCCAATGTATTTAGGTAGACAACCATAAATTACAAAATCAAAAATAAAACTGCAACCCAACAATATACACAATTCATTAGTAGATCGCATGTACACCATAAACATATCAGACCAACAGCAACAACCATACGAGTTCAAAGAAGCCTTTATGGCAATGCCGAGACGGCCAACAGCTCCTTTAAACATTACATCTTGAGTGTTAATAGAGTTTAATCCTCTTGGCTATCGGGCTCGAGCAAATTGGGCAGACATTCAAATCCTTCCCGCAGTCATAGCAAGTCTGTTTACACAAGACATTGTTAGTACATGTCACAGATATCGCAAGCAGCAAAGAAAAGATATATGTACCTGATGCCCACACCCGAAAGCTAGGTTCTTCATTAGGTACCCACATATGCCACAGATCTGAATGTTTTAGAATTCATTTTTATTAAAGAAAGCGTATTGACCAGACTTTATCCCTTTTTTTTTGTCCTAATTTGGTACTCAACAGATTGTATGAAGTTAAAAGTCAGAAACAACAAAGCCCGACAGTTTGCTTATCGACAAGCTTCAAATTAAATCGGCAACCTCTTTTTCTATCAACTAAGAAACTTGTAAAAGGACTGCAATGTGAGATCAAGTCATCTACAATTCTGACGTACCTTTCTCTCTTCTGTAGAACTCTCTGATGTCTCAGCAGGGATGCTTTTTTTCAATCCAGTACTCCGATAAGTAATGCTTGATTCTGGGCGTTTTGCAGTCGAACCATTACCATTCACTGGTGGCGGAAGACAAAACCTTTCCTCAATTCCTCTACGATTACTGAGAAGCAAGAAATTAAACAAACTCAAATACCTGGCAGTTTGTTACTACACAAAAAAGGAAGATAGAAAAAACCTATCAGCTCTAAACCTCTTGAAGATAAGACTAAAACATTATCTTGATACCCGAGAAGTTGGAGATCCAGTGTTGCTTTGTATTGCGAAGGAATTTCCATCAAAGCTGCAAGTGCAAACTCCGCCTCCATTTTGCTACTGGTGATATTTCTCGACATGATTTCTGTAAAATTCACAAACTGCATGGTAATAAAACAAATGTCAAGTGATTTTTCCACACAAATGTAACATGTTAGACAACACACGTGTCTGAAATGTATGTTCAGCCTATTACCTGGAAATTATCAAATGCCCTAGAAGGTATGTTATCATCAAATTGCTGCATCATGTCCCAAGGACCATCACCGACTCCAACAAGAACTATTGACAGTGGATAATCACTACAATACCAAAGATGTAAATCAGAAGATCAGACAAAATGTATATATATATATATATATATATATATATATATATATATATATATATATATATATATATATATATATATATATATATATATATATATATATATATATATATATATATAAAGAATTGGGAATGCCTCTTGTGGCAAATGCCACTATTTACCTAGCTTTAACAATAGCATTTATAGTATCTCTCTCTTGTGAGCTTAACTGACCACGATCTCTGTCCACACTACGTGTAACCTAGACCAAGTTTAAACAAAAAGGATTAGATCAGCAATATGCAGAAATTACACATGAACTACCAGAATATGATAGTCTATGAACTTCAAGAACAAGTCCATCAAATACAGCTTTGTCCTAAAGAGTAAGCTGCTCTGGAGAGAAAACAGAATCGGAAGGATCAAAAGATGCATCTCATAACTGTCATGCTCTTCAAAAAACATCTCAAATAACTGCCATGTTCTTCAAGAAGCAGCTTGAGTAACAAACCTGTCCATCTGCTATAATAAGAAGAACATGATACTGGCCACCACTGTGATCTACGATGCTGATAGCTGTTTCAATTATTGGAGCAAAGGATGTTGGACCTATTATAAATACCAATAACCATAACTAACCAATTTGAAAATTTCATGAAGTTCGTGTAATTATAGGGAACCAAAACTACATGAACAAACCAGCAAGACGAAGTTGTGGAACTATTTCTCTGTATCTTTGAAGTGCTTCCTCAAAGCCATTACACGGTCGGTTGTCTGGAAAAAAACTGAACACTTTCTGATCATGAGTGGTTGCTGCAATAGAAGGTAGCTTAAAATTTCTAACAACTATAGATAAATTTTCCAGCTGAATAGATGTATAAGCTAGAGTGTAACTAACCATCTCCAAATCCAAAGCAGGGAATAAGGTTATCCTCATCGAATGCAGAGAGAGTCCTTCCAATGATTGATATTGCTTTTTCATAAGGGTTTGGAAAATGATCCATATCATGTAAACTTCGTCGATTGAAAGAAACCTTACCTAATAGCAGATTGCATTGACAAATTGTAAAAATGTCAAAGGCTCAATAATTTTATAACTTAATAATAACTAGCATTTTATGCAAGGTTCGTAATACCGTACCATACCGGTATTTCGACTTGGGCTCGGTACCGGTATGGTACGGTATACCGAGCGATACACCCGGGTGTACCGAGTACTGTAGCACTGCTACAGTACTACAGTACACTCGGACCGGTAACAGTCGGTCCGTGTATCGACAACCTGTCAGACCGATACGTACCGCCCGTACCGAGCGGTACAGCTCGGTACGGCAGACCCTGATTTTATGCTCTTTTAGTGTAAGACTAACTAAATCTAGATATTCTAACCACGATAATATAACAACAAAACCGTGAGCCCCCAACTCCGACTAGAATAATCAATCCAAAAAATATTTTGGACTTGCATTACATAGAATCTTTAAACCAAAGGAGAATGACTCTTCTTTGACAAAGATTTGCAATTAATACATGCAAGCAACAGATGACCGATTGTGGAACTGTGATGATCAGGCAGCAAATCACCTTATACACACAGTCCTAGAAAAAGGGATATTGCTGGTATACATATGTAAGATTTATAAGGTGAAACTTTATGGTTGAGGTTGATCAATTCTCTTGATTTTAACCAATATGCTGAGTATAGTTAGAATAATTTCCCTGTAAAATCATATCAGAACATGGTTCTGTTTGATCAATTCTCTTGATTTTACCAATATGCTGAGAATAATTAAAATGCTTTCCCCAAAATATCATTTAACTTTGTCTTGCAATAAGTAAAATCATGTCAGAAATTGTTTCTCAGAAATAATAGCAAACCAACAACATGAATAATAGCAACACTGAGACAGGAACAAACCTGTCCACTCATTGCTCTTTGTAAAATCAATGCCAACAATCAGATTAGATGATTCAAGACCAGCATTTGAAAGAGCTTCTGTTACCTGCATTTAAAAGGCGGAAAGGTATTAATGTAGCTATAAGTTATGTGACAAAGAATCATAACTAGAGTTTCTCTACAGGGGCTATCATCAATTTCAACTCATTAACGTAGCTTAAAGTGCCAAATGGAATAGTAAAATGTTCCAAAACGTTAGCAGCATACTGTATAGCTGACGGCTGATAAAACTTCTATTTATTTGAGTTATTGACCATCCCTCAATATATGATATTCTAACATCAGTTAAAAGTGAACCTTAAACCGCACTTATGGGGAATTGGTTATTGCTCCTTTCTTCCCTCGCCTCAGAAGTGCACAAAGATGCCATGTTGTCAGAGCCCATGGTACACATTTCCAATATAGTTGAGTTTTGAGTCAACTAAGCAAGTTTTTGAATAAATTTAGCATATTAAGTTTTGTTTTCATAAATTCCTGAAGTCCTATGTTCCACAAAAATCTGAGGAGACCAAATTTTAACCTAAGAATCACAAATAATATTGCATTTTGCCCTATACCCAATGTTTTCTTTTGTGAAAATAAATTCGGTGTGGGACTCGACACAAGCCAACATAAGTGATCACATATTTCCGAGCTTACATATTGATGTCCTCACCAGACAACATCAAGATCATCCCATCATCAACTCTGATCATCCTCCATTCAACCCCTTGTCAGCTCCAATCACCATCTTTGCAGTTACACGGTCCGTTAACACATGAATTCGGGCCAAGATTCACTTTCATAACATAGGTAGCAATCTAGACCTTCCCTAAAAGGCTAATTATAACTTATTACTTATTCTTGGTCCAATTAATTCCCCGTCTTGTGCACATACAAATACTCAAAGTGACTGTAATCCTATAACTCATTTTAAATTTGGGATCATGCATGTAAAGTATACAACCCTATATCATTCCTGTGCTCACTTATCAACCACAAATTTAGGATCTTCTTTATGAGTGACGTCTGATCTTGTTCTAAAACTTGTCAAGTGCATACTAAGAACTAGACCATAGTTTCACAAATTGTAGTTAAGCAACATCAAATGAATGCTTTTAACCTCGCATGGTGAAGACCCAAGAGCATAACGTACCTGTTCAACAGAGTCGTAATCATCGCCTATCTTCGAATACTTCTTCTGCAACCTCCCTGTCGCCCTGGGCAGGTCATGTGCCCCCGGGTGTGATGAGTACCTCGAAGTGCTCCGTGATGTCGTAGATACATATTGCGGATAATGATTAGACCCTCTGGACTTCGATAATTTTCCTCCCATGGCCAGAGCTGAAATATCGCATAAGATCTATAAGAATCGTATGCCTTTCTCTCTCTCTTCCCCAAGCAAAATGCTCTGTTCATGGTCACAGCCAGAAATTAAAATAGTTTTTCACTGTTCGCACCAAAATCCTCCAGACGAATTAAGCAAGCATCAGAACTACAAAAAATTCCTTTCGCTGGAGTTCCCGAATCCATTCAGATCAAACCAGATTGCAGTTCGGTGAACGCTACGAAAAATTAGATCCTTTTCGCAATACAGGGGCAAAACCCTCTTAAATCTTCCGGATGGAAAGTAAAACAAGCAGAATCGAGCAAACCTTGTACCTTTCCAAAACCTAATCTTCCTCTAAACCATCGATATATCGACAAAGACCGAACCTTTCTGTACACTAAACTGAAAGAAAAATAAAGTTCGAAAGACGCAGTGCAGAAAGAAGCCAAGGAAACCATACTTGCCTTCGATTAGAACATCACGGACGAAAGAACAAGACGAAGAAGGGCGGAAGAAGCACGAATCTGAGAACACCACCAGCCGCTGACGGCGGAGAAGGAGAACCGTCGAACGGAGTGGCTCGCGTGGATGTTTCCTCGAGTCGGCGTTCCAATGGCACCTCGACTCCTACCCAATTTCACACCGAGGCTGACATAGTGGAGCCCACGTGGGCTAATCCTACAAACGAAGGCCGGAGTTTAGTAGCGAGTAACGAATGTATGAGTGAGTCTAATCGATGGTTCTTTCTCGTTTAAAGTTTTGATTGCATCACCAGCCGTCGATCTTTTCAACGGCATTTTTAATACGATAATATAAAACTAATGGATAAGAATAAGAGACCGATATAATCCAAAAGTACGCAATCGGTCTTATTGGGCTGCGAAGCGGACCTTTCAAAGCCCGGCCCATAATAGGCCCAAATCTCACAGAGGTGACGAACGTCAATGGATCATCGTGTAAGCATCGAAGATCGTCGTTTAAGGGGACTGCAAGCAAGTGGCGTCCACAATGAACAAAAAAAATCAACAGTAAGAAATTATCAATAGTAAACTTCTTTTTATGTTTTTTCTTATCAGTTCGACTTAGAACTCGATTCGTTTTTTGATTTTTGATCACTTATATTCGAATTCGAATCAATCGGATATAATGCATATAAAGCTGAGGATAATGCAGCAAGTTGCTTGCTATGATAAGATAGTGTTCTGAGGCCCTCTCACTTTCCATCAAAAGGAAGAGACATCTGTCTATTATTCAACCACTTGTAAGCCATGAAGGGACGGCACAAGGCAGGAGAAATAGAGGCAATGGAAGAGAGAGGCAGCTTGTCAAGTGGGTTCCATAGCTTGCATCACCATTGTCACCTTCAACAGTTGTGTTGCTTTTGGTGCAAGCAACAGATACCACAGAAGAAGTCCCCAGTGGCCCTCACTGACGTTTGGTGATAGGAGAAGAAGGGATCAGCTGAATCCATCTTGTGTGCCATACAATCCAACTAGCTGTCAACCCCACAAGATTCAAATGATTCAGAATCCAAACACAAGGAGATATTTTTCTCATTCAGAATTTGATCATATAATATCATAGCCATCATCATCATCTTTTAAGATTGATTGAGTGATCTTTTACATTGAGAATTAAGTGTTTTGGATGTACATAGTAAAAGGCACTACTGGAAAGCAATGGGACAGAGCAATTAAAGACAGGTATATGGCTATTGTTGGGGGTTACATACAAGTCGCTTGCAGCAGTGGAATGCTTTCAGATTCCAGTGGGTGGGAGTGGAGCCACCAAGGATTCAAAGATACCTTTCTTGTCTGCTTGGGATCTCCAAAGAATTAAGAATAGGAGATGGATTAA
The DNA here is from genome assembly GCF_036884655.1 of Musa acuminata AAA Group. Taxonomy (NCBI): domain Eukaryota; kingdom Viridiplantae; phylum Streptophyta; class Magnoliopsida; order Zingiberales; family Musaceae; genus Musa; species Musa acuminata. The sequence continues at coordinate 22,466 of NW_027020764.1, forward strand.
TTTAACCTCTTGTTCTTATTCATAGTTACAGGTGACATGACTCAGATCTTTGACACACAACATTTGAAGACTAAACGTATGCTCAGCTTGCTCTGTTACAAGCAGTGTCACCACTTGTACCCATGTAGACAGACTTCTCTCTGTGAGCTTCATACTGACACCTCCATGCTGTTGCTGTCAGATGCATCTACTTGTCACTGACCACTGTCCAGACTGAAGAAGAAGTAGAAGAAGAAGAAGAGCCATGCCGCTTGGATGCCCACTGGCAGGGTTTATGATGCATGCTGCTGAAGTTGAAATGTAGATTGTCACCAGTGAATTGCAGGGAATTTCCAATTCAGTGCTACTTGTGCTGTTGGTGGGCAACTCCCATCAGCCCTCTCCAATTCATTCATCCTCTGAGGTGTCGCCTTGTGATTTAATGTGATGGTGACATTGTCCTTCTGTTTTTGTCTTCGAATGATGTCACAGAAGACGTGGTGTGGGTAATGTGAAGCTAATTTTATGGAACAGAGTGCAGGTAGGAAACCTTTGAACCTTCTTGCCCGATGGATGGGATATGCTTTACTACTCTGTCCGATCATGGTTGATGTCTGACAGGAGAGTAGCTTTTGATGGAGGAGTGTCTCCTGGCCAAGTGACGCCGGAGTCAACATGGAACAGAAGATGATGGTTGACATGTTCCTATGCCATCTCAGTAGATGACCAGACCTGCAATTTTACAGGAGACATGTAGATTATAGGAATATGAGTTGGGTCAATCTGATAACATAGAGGGAATGCTACAGCTTAGGCAAGAGGTCATATCGTAGATGCAAGTTCTTCAAAGAAATCCTCCAAAGCAATCACTGTTGAGGCTTGAAATGAGACTTCAAGAGTATCTTGGCAATTTCACCATTGGTTTGGAGGATATCGAGCCATCACATGTCGAATCATTTGAATGGTTAGATACGACTCCTCACCTCACCTCGCCTCATTGTTACGGACGGACAGAGCTTTAAAGAATAGCAATTCTGGAACTTGGGAAGTGGAGTGGAAGCCAATAAAAGAAGCACCTTTCCTCCCTCTCCCTCTCCCTCTCCCGTGCCTCGGCCTTTGATGGCGTGGAAGCAATTACTTTGAGCCTTGCGTGCCGGATTACTCCTGGAACAGGTTCCCCTCCAATAAGAAAGAGACCCTCTTTTGCTGCTCTCCTCCCCTGTTTCCGGTTTAGTTGAGGACTGGACTGGTACTGTTATTGTTTGCTTTGCCTTGTGTCTTTTGGAGTTCATGAGTAGAGGGGAGTGGAGGAGGAAGGGAGGAAGCCCAACGAGTGAAGCTGGGAAAGGTAGGGGAGCTGCTGGGGATCTTCGACTGCATCAATGAAGTCACCGCAGCGATCGCGGCAGCATCATCGGCGGGGATGAGCGAGCGGGCATGCCAGGTGGAGACCACGCCGCGGCTCGCGCAATGGAGGATCGAAAGCCTCGCCTCCTGCACCTACCGCAAGTCCGACCCCTTCAAGATCGGCCTCTGGAACTGGTACGTGCGCAAGAGATTGTCCCCTGCTTCTTTTTCCTGAATTTAGCGGATTTAATATTGACGAAGGGGCAACTAGGAGTTCTCCTGCATAAAGATCTGGTCTTTCATGGACGTAACGAAGAAAGTTGGGATTTTGGAGTTGCAGATCATCTCGATGTCCTCTAGTATCCTTCGGTTCATCTTCTTCTGCTGTTTCTTTTGCTGCTTTCCGACTCTGTCTGGAGCACTCTCTTCTTCTTCTTCTTTATGAACACTGGAAATCATGATTCTTTACTTCTTACTATCAATTTCTTTTCTTTTTCCCCGTAGATTGATGTCAGATGCAGTGTCTGAAGTATAGAATCTAATCATTCGATCCTTTGTTTTGATCATGATAAGAAGGTATCTTGCAGTGGAGAAGAGTAAACAACTGTCTGTGAAGCTGTTCCCCGAGGTTTCAAGCCTCACGAGGGAGCAGCCGCCCATTGCCTCCTTTGTCATCAAGGTTGTCTCCCCATCATCTCCAAACCGCAAGACTCTCATCCATCCAGGTCTTGTTCTTCCCTGCCAGAAAATCTTCCTTCTTCTTCTTCTTGTACCAAATAAGTCTTTCTGTGTGCAGGAATCTGGGACAGGCAGCTGAAGAACAGCGACGACTTTGTATGGGCAATCGACACCCTGCTCCCCGGCAGATTCATAATCGACGTTGAATTCCTTGATCTAAAGATTGTGCCGTCATCAGTATGCACATGCATTTCGCTCATGAACTCTAATCTTTAGATTTATCAGCATTGTCTTTGGCTTTTCTCATGTTCTTGGACTTCAGGGTGGCGAGCCTTCTTCAATTTGGGGCAGCTACCAGGTCGCGAAGCACTCGGCGGCCACCGCCCTCACCACTCTCGGCCGGATGCTGGCCGACGGCATCCACACCGACATCACGATCAACGCCAGGGGCGGCAGCATCGGCTCGCACCGCGCCGTCCTCGCGGCGAGGTCGCCCGTCTTCCGCAGCATGTTCTCGCACGACCTCAAGGAGAAGGAACTCTCTGCCGTCGACATATGCGACATGTCCTTTGAGGCTTGCCGGGCCTTCCTCGACTTCATCTACGGAAACTTCCAGGCCGACGAGTTCCTCGGCCACCGCCTCGCACTCCTGCGAGCGGCCGACAAGTATGACCTATCGGACCTGAAGGAGGCGTGCCACGAGAGCCTTTTGGAAGACATCGATGCTAAGAACGTGCTCGAGAGGCTGCAAACCGCTCACCTCCACCGTTTGCCTGAGCTGAAGAGCAGCTGCATGAGGTACCTGGTGGCCTTCGGAAAGATCTATGAGCTCGGTGAAGATTTCAATGTCTTCCTGCAGACTGCCGATAGGGAGCTCATAGCTGAAATATTTCAGGAAGTTCTTGCTGCCTGGAAAGGTTTCTAGTCCACCATCGATGACAGAGAGATCATGGTACATGCTTTCTGTGAGTTCCTCGCAATCTCGTCTTCTCTGGTTGGGTGTCACTGTATACAGGGGTTGCTGAAAACACTGTACAGGATTGATCATCACAAAATGTGTGCATTCTTTAGATCGAGAAGAATATGTATGTATAATTTGATTGGAAAAAGGAAGATCTGCATCCATAATACACAGCATTCTGTTCTTACCACAAATGGATGAGAATTGCTATTGTCAGCATGAACAGAGTTGAATGGCAACTTAGGAGCAGAGTCCGGAGGGACTTCAGTTGACCAGCGATCACATTTGTTTGACCAGAACGATAGGATTGTCTGCAGAATGCTCTTCGGGTTATGACGGAGCCTAACATCGACGGTGCGGATTTGATCTCACGGATCAGATGATTAATTCTTGGGTATAAAAATTAAAGAGTAAATAGAAAAAAAAAGAAAAAAGCCAATAAAAATAAAACAAACGGAGAAGGGAAAGGCGAGAGCGCGTCGTGAGTCGTTGAGGCCGTTTCCGTGGTTCGCGTAGCGTGCGAGACATGCTTCAAGTAGCTTTCCCCATTCGTCTGTCGTCTGCTCCACGCATACAGACACATCTTCCTCCCCTCGCCTCGCGTCTCTCGTACAACCGGCCATTGCCCAGGCGCGATTCATGGATCGAGACGCCGAGAAGAGAGACAGAGAGGAGCCCAGGGAGGGAGGGCCCATCGCGGAAGCATCGGCGGAGCTGGAGAAGAAGAAGGGGAAGCGGGGCGAGACGGGGGAGAGCCGCCGCATGGACGTGTCCCGCCCGCCGGGGCTTTTCGAGTTCCCGTGGCAGAAGGGGGAGCGCCTGCTGGTGCCGGAGCCCCCCGACGAGTGGGACCTCCGCGAAGTCTTCTTCTCCTCCCTCGTTGACGGCTGCTCTGCCGCCATCGGGGTCCCCGGCGACCGGCTCTACCCCGCTGCCCCGGAGCCCTTCTGCCTCCCCGAGGATCCGTCCGACGGGGATCCCGACGGCGGCGCGGAGTGCTTCTGGAGTTCCGTCCTCCGCCCTCCGCCAGCCGCTCTCCGCCGTGTACAGCAAGAGCTGCAATGCATGAAGAAAGAAGGAATCATCACAGGTTCTTCTTCTCGCTTGAACTCCACACATTACCCGTAATGATAACAGTATGAACAATAGAGGGATTAGGAATGTTTAGGATGTTGCTATCCTGCCATGTCTGCACATATCTCGTCATTTAGAGATTTATGTCATACACTACAGAATGGAGTCTTAGAGGAAGTGACTGATGTGAAAATATTCTGCATGCATCGGGAATCATTCTTTTTTCTGAAAGTTGTAACTTGGAAGTTTGGTTTTGATAGAAATGATTGTTGTGTGTGTTCAGCTACCATCTTCACTTATTTGGTTTCTTGATTTCTTGATTCACATGCAAGACTGTGAGTTGCTAATTGTGTCCATTGTCAACAAGCTACTAAAAGCAACTGTTGCAAGCAAAGCCAATGATGCCGAAGCCAATTTGATGTTAATGCATTCATGACTTGAGCCCTCCTTTCCAAATTGGTCCATTTCTTCACCTTCTTTTATCACCTCCATCAACTATTAGTAATTTTGTATTCTTGTTGATATCAGAACTAACATTAGGGTTCAACAATTTATAGTTAGGTTTTGTATATGCTCTGGGATTGTCTTAGCACAATGCTTGTGTTGTGTCATCAGACTTGGAAATGCTGAGATTTCAGAAGGATACATGTTTGTCTACCCTAAGTTTGATGACCTTGAGACTGTTTACCAAAGTGCCTTTGATCATGGACAAGCAGTCTGGCCGAAATGATCATGGACTGGTTTTAAGCTTGTGCCAGTTGATCATCCAAATGATGATGAAGTCAGAAGGGTTCTTGTATGTATCAGTAGAACCATGATGAACCATGACCATTCTCTGAAGCTCATGAGAGCAGCATCAGTGGCAAGACCTCTTTCTTTTTTTCTTTAATAAAAATTATTTTTTAAAGGAGAACAAAGTGAACAAAAATATTAGAAAGAGTGAAAAACAAAAAAAATATTTACAACTATATCCAATAATAACAAGACATAGGTTGATTACATGATGTCAACTATGCCCAGATGATTGCCTTATTAGATAATGCTAAAAATATGATGGTGATTAATGTTGGTATTAAATGAATGTTTAAGATAATCAATAATATAACACAATTGTGTTCCTTTACAATATTCATAAAGAATAATTAAATTATTCTTGATGTGAAAATAAATTATAAATTATGAGTAAATCTCTTGTATATATTTGCATAAATTCCAAAGCTCTAATATTTATGATTTGTTTCATATAAAAACTCTCTTTATGCTGTTTAATGAAGGGAAAATTTCTTAAGCTACAATATCCACCTAAAGGATCAATTCATGTGATGCTCAAGTGGATAGTGTTAGAAATGAAACCTAGGTAATTTGCATGAGGAAGGAGATATTTTCCTGTAGACAGGGGAGAAGTTTACATGAAACAGTAGCTTATCATGTGATTGTCCAATCAGCATGAGAAGTGGGCCCAGATAATGTGGCAACCACATAAGCATTATAATAGTGATGAATCCAATAAATAATATATATATATATATTTTATATTATTTACCCATGATTTCACTTTTCATCTTAGTCCTAACTTGAGCATGAGAGAAATCTGATCGAACATTTCACACAACTTCGATCTTTATATAAATTAATATTTTAATGAATATTCCAGGCACCATCCTTAATCACCATCCTGGAATTTTAATTCATCTCATTTATTGAATGCAAAAAATGTGGGTGAAGACTGGCATTGCAGTCCAAGGTGGGCAGCTTATTTGGACCAAAAGGATTTTTTGGTTTTTGGATTTTTCTCAGAAGCTTCTTGGAGTCATTTTCCAATCAAAAGACTTTGCGGCGTCCCTCAATATCCTGCAGAAAAATTGCTGATGGTGGGTGTCATCTGCATGAGTTGAATCATAAATGGAGGTTGACTGTTGTGGATGAGCACTGTTGGGATGTAGAATTATCTGCAAAGAAGCTAGGCTGGAGAATATTAGGCTGCAATTGATATAGAGATCAATTAATCACTAGACAAGGTAATCTATCATTATTTTTTTTATATATTATCTGCAAAGAAGCTTAAGCCCACTTATGTAGTTGACAGATGGTTTTCTTATATATAAAAATTTCTAGCTAATCAAGTAGGACATGGTTTTAGTTACTATAATTTATGCTTTTGTGTGAAATGATATTGAGTTGTAGGTTCTAATCGTACTGTTAGTATAGAGTTTGATCGTCCAAGTAAGAATGACAATCCGAATCTAACTAAGGTTCGTTTTTTATTAGTCTCAGTTCACATCATTGTTCGTAGAGTATCGAACTTACAAAATTAGGTTAGGGGTGTTCTCGACAAATGCCTATTCGATGATCTAATTAGTTTTGAGCTCGATTTGATCGAACTAGATGACTTTGAGGATGGTTATATCTAGAGTCATCAACTTTATGAGGGAAACGTGCAGACTTAGCGTGACGATCATCGAATCCGATACTCGCAAAGGTTGACCGTATTAGGCATAGTTTCTGATGATCATTCGTTCGGTCACATATCACCTCGTGGTGAATACACGTCTCAAGATTTATTATCACCGATTCATCACGTATGATTCTCATGGTTTTTTATGATCGATCTGTCAATCATGTATCACCACTTTGACGACGTCATATTTGATATGTTATTCTTCACATATGACCTACTTAGGAAGATTTGATTTACTACGATCAGACTGATTTAGGTTTTCATTTATTGGATTTGGACCAATAATTTAAGCATTTGATATCAAATAATTGAGGTATTATGACTCATGGTTATCGTTTTTGTGTATCCTCATGAATCCAAAACTTCAGTGGCCTAAGCTTAAAAAAATTGAAGACAACATGGATTTTGTTGAAATAAAATTGGTTTAAGAGAGGGATAAGATGGATGCTACAATGTTTAGTTGGTGGTCAACATATAATTTTGACCGAGCGGAGGCCCATTTGCCATACACTCGGATCCGAGGACCTTTCAAGTCTTCCTTGCTTGCGTGCAATCTGAGACTCTTCTTCTTCTCTGAGACCACGTCCCACGCTTTAAATACAAAGCCTACGGCTCCAACAAGGCACAGACAGAGCTCTTCTTTCTCCAACAAGGCACTTTCTGCCTCTTCTTGTCCGCTTCGGAGTTCGCAGTTCGTGTTCGAGCAGAACAACGAGCTCTCATCTTTCTCCAGCAGACACTTTCTGCCTCTTTTGTCTGCTTCGGAGTTCGCAGTAGGCGTTCGAGCAGAACAAGATGGGACCTTCTTCGAGGCTTTTCTGGTATGTGGTTGTCCCTCTCAGTTGTTTTGTTGCTTTTGTGTGATGCAATGGATTCTTTCTTTTCCTGTTTTCAAGATTCCTATGGATTTCCATGACACAGACTAAATTATATTACGTTTTTGTTAGAAGTTTATGCAAGAGAAATTGTACACATATTTTTAGATTTTAATTGCTAAAAGACTTCCAATGTTAGGGAGACAAACTCCAAAAGTGTAGAGTTTGATTTTATATTTATTTATTTATATATATATAATCTTAGTAAGAGAGGAGATAAGGAAAAAAAAAAAACTTAGTAGATTAAACCCAATAAAATTAATGAGTCGTTTATCTAATAAAGTTAGGACATCATAAATGGTATTATTAGTTCATGAGAAATAATAGTACAGCAGCCAACTAAGTTGGGACCGTAGGTGGGAGTTCATCTTCTATTTCAGCTTTTCCTCTCGTCTTCTTCCAAACGGTCTGAGCAAGTAGAGCATGCCGGTCTCTGTTTTCTGCAATGAAACTGCCCTGCCCTAAGAACAAGTCCAGGTCGCAGAAGGTGACCCAAAACGGCCGCTTCATGCGGCCTTGATTCTTCGAAGCCTTACAATCCATCCGCATCAAAAGCCTCGGAGTCTTGTGTTGACTCTTACTAGAAACAATAGGTGTGGATAGAGAGATCTTTACCGGTAGCCAATGGTAGTACTCTGTGTCACCTATGCCACGCTTTCTTACTAAGAAACAAGTGTGGATAGAGAGATCTTTGCGGGTAGCCAATGATAGTCCTCTTTGTCACCTATCATATGCTTTCTTCCGAGGACAGATGAAAGCAATGCCTGTCCCTTGTTTCGACTGCCGACACCACACCACCGAATGAGACATGAGCTGGTTCAAGATGGAATCTGTGTGAAGGATCAAGGAAAGCATAGAAAATTTGACTTCTTCTTCTTCGTCCCTTACCGTTCGTGCTGAGTTTGGCCTAACAGGAATTTTCTTTCGTTGTCAGAGAGATGGAGAAATCTTGGAGCTAAATGCTCCGAAAACAATATCAACTCTATAGAGGCCAAATGGTGGGTAGATGAACTCTGGCCTTTGATCTGGCCTTGTACAGTAGCAGTTTCTCCGATAGAGGAAGATCTTGAGATAAGATGGCAGAGGTTGTAGTCTTCAGCTTGATCGAGAAGATGACCGATGCTGTGGCCACTGCAGCAGTCCGACCTCCCGGCGGCCTCGCCAGGCCTCAGCAGAACGTTCACGAAGGGATGATCCGGATCAAGAGCGAGCTCGAGGTGATGCAGGAGTTCCTCAAGTCCATGAACACGTACAGAGGCGAACATGAGCTGGTCTTTATCTCCTGGGCCAAGCAGGTTCAAGATGTGGCCTACGACATCGAGGACATCGTCGACGAGTACACCTACGTCGTCGCCGGTAGCAGCTGGGGCAGCTTGGGAGCCTTCGTCCGTGGCCTCTCCAACGACGCCAAGGCCACTGCTTTGCGCGAAATCGCCAGGAGACTGGAGGCCAAGGAAGTTAGCCTTGCTCAGCTATCAGGAATCGGAGAGTTGCCTGTCATCAGAATCCCACAGAAGTTGGCGGAGCTGCCCGACGACCCCCAGCCGGGCTACCATTTAGCGGAATCAGCACACTTCGTCGAGGAAGACGAACTTGTGGGGATCGACGACCACAAGGATAGGCTTATCGGGTTGCTGACGGACGAGGAGCCCCGGCGCACCGCAGTCGCCGTCTTCGGCATGGGCGGCGTCGGGAAGACCACCCTCGTGACCAGAGTTTACAGAGACAGAGCAATCCTCAGCCACTTCAGCTGCCGCGCGTGGGTCATTGTGTCCCAAAACTACAACATCGATGACCTGCTGCGGAAGATCCTGAGGGCGCTGCTGCAGGAGAGGATGGAAGAGACCGCCGACGACTTCGATTCGATGGAGTACAGGAGGCTGGTGGAAGCACTCCGCGCGCATCTGGACCGCCAGAGGTACCTGATTGTGCTGGACGATGTGTGGCAGGTCAGCATCTGGACGGACATCAGCTACGCGCTGCTCGCCAACAACTGCCGGAGCAGAGTCATCATCACCACGAGGATGCAGGAAGTGGCTTCGGTGGCGGGTGGCAGCCGGGTCATGACAGTGGACCCTCTGCCGGAGGAGATGGCGTGGTCTCTCTTCTGCAAGAAGGCGTTTCCGAGGGGGGAAGGAAGCGTGTGCCCCCCGGCGCTGGAGCACTGGGCCAGAAGAATCGTGGACAAGTGCGAAGGCCTCCCCCTCGCCATCGTCGCCATCGGCATCCTGTTGTCCCACAGGGACAGGGCGGAGTCGACATGGAAGAGCATGCACGACGGCCTGACATGGTCTACCACCGAACACACAGGGCTCCATAGAGTCTCCAGAATCCTGAGCCTAAGCATCAGGCATCTACCGTACCACCTCAGGAACTGCCTCTTACACTGCAGCCTCTTCCCGGAGGGTTACCTCATCGGAAGAAATCGGTTGATCAGGCTCTGGGTGGCGGAAGGGTTCGTGAAGGAGCGGCGTCAGAGGTCGATGGAGGAGGTGGCCGAGGACTACCTCAACCAACTGGTCGGCCGCTGCCTGCTCCAAGTCACCCACACAAACGAGTCCGGAAGGGTGCGCTTCTGCCGAGTTCATGACCTCGTCAGGGAGCTCATCGTGGCCAGATCCAGAGACGAGCACTTCGCCGAGGCGTACGACGGCAAGCCGGAAGATTTAAGCGATCGGATCCGGCGACTCTCCCTCGTGCAGGGTGAAGATGAGAGGCTGAGCGAGAAGATGCCGCTGCTTCGGTCCTTCCTTGCGTTCTCACCGGCTTCCACCTCGCTGCTCTCCAAGTGTCGGCTGATAAGAGTCTTGGATCTCCGCGCCGCTCCATTGGAGAGCTTGCCGGACGAGATAGGCCACCTCTTCAACCTGCGATACCTGAGCATACGGCGCACCAATGTCAGGCACCTGCCCAAAACACTGGGAAGCCTTCGGAAGCTTGAAACCTTGGATGCGGTCTACACCCACGTCGAGGAGCTCCCCAGCGGAGTCACAAGGCTGGAGAGGCTGCGGCATCTGATGGTGAAGAAGTTCCACCGTCAGACTTCAAGATACACCATTCTCGGCGGCGGAGTCGTCGTTCCGGGCGGGATGGGCAAGCTGCAGAAGCTGCAGACTCTGAAGGCCGTAGTAGTGGAGGACGAGACGACGGTCCGGCATCTGCGGAGTCTGACGCAGATGAAGAGCTTGGACATCAGAGGCGTGAGAACCATCCACAGCAAGTTGCTCTCGGCGTCCATATCCAATATGGATCGCCTTGTTCGCCTGGTGGTGATGGCGAGGCACAAAGACGACACCTTGCTGCTAAACAACCTCACTCCTCCGCCGCAGCTGCGGAAGCTGAGCTTGTACGGGATGCTGGAGAAGGGGATGACGTCTCGGTGGCCTGACTCTCTCAGAGCTCTCACTCATTTGGTCCTAAAGATGTCGAGACTCAAGGAGGACTCGCTGTCTTCGCTCATGGAGTTGCCCAACCTGGTGTCCCTCTTTCTCATGCAAGCATACGACGGGACCGAGCTGTGCTTCCGTGCCGGTTGGCTCCGGAGGCTCAAGTCTTTGGGGCTGTGTGATATGATCCACCTCAGCCGCATGGAAGTAGAAGAGAACGCCCTCGAGAGCCTGCGTGAGCTGAGACTGGTAAGGTGTGGCAAGTTGAAGACGATTCCGGTTGGCATAGAGTACCTCGGTGGCTTGCAGAAGCTGGAACTCGAGGGCATGCCAATTGAGCTGGTGGAGAAGCTGCATGGAGGGGGACAGACCGAGGACGACCGTGTGCGGCTTCAACATATCCCCATCATCATGAACTGGTTCCAGAGAGACGGATGTTGGATGGAGGAAAGGCTCTCTTAACATCTTTTCACCATTGTTTAGATCGTAGCCTGTGATCGTTTAGATCTCAGTTGCTGGCGTATAGAATCATTACCTGAACTTGATTGCAATTGGAAACACAAGTTATGCATCTGGAACAATGTAATTGCGATTTACATAACAAGGATCATCATCATTGAAATTTAGGACTGCAAATTGAATGCTCCGATTTGTAGGCATCTCAGTGAAAAAAAGATCATTCCACTATTCCAAACCAAGCTATTAATTTAAATGAAGACACTGCATCATGCAAATAATTAATTGTAAGGACGATAGTCAACAATTCATATTCCAGCTTTCATCAAAACTTTCCATAATTTCACTATCAGTTTATATAATGAATCTTTTGTACAAATTCATCAAAACTTTTTAACTAATATAATGTCTCGTAAATCGGGTTATCTTACCATGCTCATAGAGTGTTTTTTTGTACAAATTCTCATGGCTTATGACTGGGGAGCTGCTGCCAACTTCTTCGGTGGTGGGTTTCCGCCGGAGATCAACACATACGAATAAAAGCATATCATTGCAGCACTGCCAGTGGTAGAAATGTGGCCAGGCATCAGTAGATTCTGAGAAGTCAAGTCCCAAATAGTTTATGAGTGGAGATAAATACCTCAAGAAGATATAAAATCCTGTGGGAAAGAGTTTCTTTGACTGCATCAATAAGAAGCCAATTAAGTCATTACTGCATAGTAATTGGGACTATATGCTAGTGAATGCGAAACCAAATAAGGTACTTACCAATGTGTATGCCTGCATAAGCTTCCAGAGAAACGCAGCAGAGAAGGCTAAAAAACAAAAGACAGAATTTATATAAGTTTTTAAATTATAAATTAACATATGTATTGTATGAAAATATATATGTACACATAGTATTACGTGTGAGCGCTAGATGCCCGATCCTCTATGCGCGAGAATTGGTCACCCACCTCCGAGGGTAGATTAATTATAAATGTAAAACTCAATGTTGGTAATGCTAATAATGTCCTAAATGTGCATTTTGAAACATTCAGTCATAGAAAAATCCTCGCTGACATTAAACTATAGGAATTTTTTCTTTATACTGAACCACAACAAGATTACTTGAAAGGCTAAGCATAAAGGTATTCATTTTGTAATAAAGAAACTGCGGTTCATACCTGCTTGACCCAGTATAAATGGTAAGCTGGATCTTCCAGTCCTCCAAACTTTTAGGCTAAGTACACTTAGCACCAAAATAGCACCACCATGTATCATGGCCGTGGCATTTCTAGAGAAAATAAAGCCTAGCAGCCCTCCAGCAAATAAAAATCCACCTATAACAGGAAATATTATACTCATCAGAAAGGATGTAGCTTGTGTTCTTCACATCCATCACAATACCGATACTCAGGTTCTTTTAATTAATTTACTTAAAATGTTAAACTGAACAGTAAATAATGAATTTTTTCTCCATAGAAAAGAGGCCATAATCTAAGCCCATCAGAAGGAAGTTATCATGATTACAAGGGTTGCAAAATATGGATTTGTGTAAACAATAACAGATCTAAGTAACAAATTGCCTTTTCTCATACACAAGAATTTCATGTATCATGGTTCCCCTAGGACAAACTGCAACAACCAAACAGCAGGACTACCTTACAAGTAACAGCAATCCTCACCAGAAAAGCAACATCACCTTGATAAATAGAAACAAAAAACTATCCAGTACAATATATCTTGCTTTGGATTGTCATAAAAATTAAAGAAGCTATCTTATTAAAGAAAGCTGAATAAGCTATACAGAAGTAACATTGGACTCCACAGAACGTGCAACAGACCCAAATACAGAGAGAGAGAGAGAGAGAGAGAGAGAGAGAGAGAGAGAGATCGGTTGTTTCATACCAAAACTATGATCTATGATGATTGTTGGTAGTTGGTACCAAATAATGAAGAACAATAAGCTAAAGTATTTGCTATACTTACAGGGACAAACACTTCTTATCTATGCAAAACTCATTTATGAAAATATCAGTATGTTATCTGTGATCAACATGTAATTCCTTGTCAGTTTAGAGACCAAGAAATAAATCCCAGTCAAGAGAAAACAAGAGTTTTTCTTCTCTCCAAAACAACTGAAACATTAATCAAATGCACAGATGCATCGACCACCAAGAAACAAAACAACCTACTTGACAATTTCTTAAGTGACATTCTACAATGAACAGAAATAAGCTTAATATCTGGACTTCAGTTCAGATTGGCTCACCAAAAGGGATGCCG